>NW_027675815.1:0-66617 GCF_046562875.1 Panthera onca | reverse complement strand
GTTTGGGAAGACTGTGAGACCCCAGTGCTGTTTCCAGAGGCGAGGGTATGGCACTTGCCGCATAAGCCCGCCATCCGTTTTCGGACACAGCAGCCTCAGTGAGACAAGATGCTAGTGGAAAGATGGCTTGCCCAGGGCGTTTCGTGCGGTGGGAGTGCCTGGCACCTTGGGTGTAGGTCGGCACGGGTTTTCCAACGTGTGGCTTACCGCAACTCGGTGTTAGTTCCTCAGCTGATTCCTGCACACTTTCGTTTCTCGGGGTTGAGTGCATGGCCGTGGCGTCGTGGGCCCCGCATGGGTTTTCAAGCGCTACGTAACCTTACTGACACGAGGTGCCCGTTGAAAGATGGTTTCGCCATCTTGTTCTTTGCCAAGAGGGTGAGCGTACGGCACGTTGCGGGGCGGGGGGCACAGTCCTCGCACGGCTGTTCCAACACCTCTCACCTGGGGGAACCCAGACGTTAGCCGGGAAGATGGTTTCTCCACAGCGATCTTTCAGAGTCGGGTGTGTGCCACTTTGCCCCAGGGTTGCCGGCATTGGGTTTCAGACGCTTCAAAGTGAGTGAAACAAGACGTTACTCGAAAGACGGTGATCCCACCGTGTTGTTCCTCGGAGGGGAGTATAGGGCACCTTATGGCTTCGGCCCCGCAAGGATGTTCCAGCCCTCCTAAATGAGTGGAGACTCAGGGTAGTTGAACGACGGTTTCACCACTCTGCCGTTTCACAGAGTTGAGTAGCTGGCCCGCTCCGCATACGCCCTGCAGAGTAGAGTCTTCAAACGTATTCGGCAGAGCGAAACCAGACGGGACTTGAACCAGACGGCCTCCCCACAAGTGCTGTGTCACAGAGTTCAGTATGGGGCATGTTTCCCGCTAGGCCTCGCCATAGGTTTTCAGGCACTTTTAACTTACACGAGGTGACTGTGGAAAGATGGCTTCCCGACCGCGTCCGTTGTGTTGGGTACATGGCGCTTTCCATGGAGACCCTGCATTTCCTTTCCAGCATTTCTGACTTCCGGAAACAATGTCTGAGTTGAAAGACGGTCCCTCTCCCCTTCCTCCTCCACCCTCTCCCCCCGTCCCCCCTCCCATACACACACACAACACACGCACACACACACACACACAGTGTCGTCTCACAGAGTTGATTGACTCTACGGCACTTTCCTCAGGGGCCCCCGCATGGTTTCAGACACGCGTCAGCCAAACCAGCTGTGAGTCGAAGGATGTGTAAGCAGCCGTGTTGCTTCCAAGAGTTGAGTACATGGCCCTTTCCGTGCAGCTGCCCCCCACAGGTGCTCAAACACTTGTAACTGTGAAAGGAGACGTTAGATGAAAGACCGTCGCACTCCAAGGGTTGTCTCGCAGAGCTGAGGACAAGGCCCTTTCCGCATAGGGCCTGCGTTCGTTTTCAGACACTTCTAACCTAATGAAGCAAGTCGATCGTTGAAAGGTAGTTCCCCGGTGTCTCACAGAGTTGAGTATACGGCCCTTGCCGTGGAGCACCCGCAGGCATCTCAAACGCTCGTAACTTAGTGAACCAAGGTGCGAGTGGAAGGAGGATGGTCACCCCGCAGCGTCGATTCGCAGAGTTGAGCGTATGTGACCCTTTCCACCCCTTTCCGCCCTGCCTGGTGTTTCACGAACCCTTCTGGGTTCGTGACGTCACAGACTAGTGACACGCTGGTGTCACCACCCTGGTGTGTCGCAGACTGCAGTAGATGGCGGCGCTTCCCTCCGAGTTCCTCGCACGCCTTCACAAACAGGGACCAACTTGGTGAAACGAGAAGCTAGTTGAAACCATGGATTCCGCACCGTGTGGCTTGAGAGAGTTGAGGACGTGGCGCTTTCCCCATCGGCCCCGCGTCCGTTTTCAATCGCCTGTACCATCGTGAAACCAGATTTCAGTCAAAAGAGAGTTTCTCCACGATACTTGTTTCCACACGCTCGCGCGTATTGTGTCCCTTTCCCCACAGTTTTCCGCAGGTGTTTCCACACACGTCTAACGTAGTGAAACCTGATGATGTTCCTTGAAGGATGGCTTCACCACCCTGTTGTTCCGCAGAGTTCGGGCACAGGCCACTTTCCGTGTAGGCCCTGCGTAGGTTTCAGGCCACGTCTAGCTTTGGGAAACGAGATGTTAGGGGAAAGGTGCTCTCCACGAAGTGGTTCATGCAGTGGCACAGAGGAACTCTCGTTGTGGGCCCTACCTTTGTCTTCCAACTATTCTCACTGAGTGCAAAGAGATGCAGTTACCTGAGAGATGTTTTCCCCACAGTGTTGTACCACAGAGTTGAGCGATCCGTGCCACTTCCTCACCCCCACCCCCACCCCCACCCCCACCCCCCATAGGCCCTGGGAGTTTTCGAACACTTTTAATTTCATCCAGCGAAAGCACAGGGCCGTTGAAAGAGGGCTTCACCGCAATGTGGTTTCAGAGATTCGAGGTATGGCCCTTCCCACACACGCCCCCGCATGGTTGAGGTTTTCAGACGCTCCTCACCTCGTGATACAAGGTGTTCCTGGAAAAGTGGCTTCCGCCAAGTGCAGTTTGACAAAGGGTACGGCACTGCGGGCACAGGCCCTGCATAGTTTGCCAACACTTGCGACTTACCCCAGACGACGTGTCTGCGGAATGATGGGTTCCCCGCAGTGTCGCACCGCAGAATGGAGTCTATGGCGCTCCGCGTGTAAGCCCCGCATAGGCTTTCCAAATTGTCTCACTTGGTGAGACCAGACGCTCCTGGAAAGAATTTTCTCACGACCGTGTGGTTTCAGAGAGTTGAGTTTTATGGCACTTGCCTCATCGCCTTCTCCTAGGTTTTCAACACTTGTAACAGCGAAAGCAGAATGTGCGTTGAAAGACGGCTCCACCACAGTGCAAGCAGGTGTTGTTTCCCAGCCTTGAGGATTTGACACTGTCCACAGAGGCCCCGCCTAGCTTTTCCAACACTTCCAACTTCGTGGATGCGAGACGGTAGTCGAAAAGGGGTTTGTTTCTGCAAAGTGCAGTGCGACAGAGCCTATGGCCCTATCGGCACAGGCCCTCCAGAGTTTTTCACAAAGTCTAACTTAGTGAGATGACAGGTTTGTTGGAGGATGGTTTCCCCACAGGGTTCTTTCCAGGCTGGAGTCTGTGGCACTATGTGCCTAGGCCCCGCGTTCGTATTCACACCCTTCGAAGTAGCGAACCGTGATGCTGGTTGCGAGAGGCTCCCTCCCGCGTATTCTCTCACTGGGTCGAGCACGTGTCACTTTCCAGATGGTTCCTGCCTAGGTGTGCATACCATGCGAGATGGTAGCGGAAAGGTGGTTTCTGCGGAGTGCAGTTGGACAGAGTCTATTATGTACTACGGCACGGTCAACACTGGACCCATAGCGATTTTTCAAAGCCTTCTAACGCAACGAAATGAGGCGAGTCTTGAAAGATGGTTCCCCGCTGTTGTTTCGCAGAGGTGAGGATTCGGCACTTTTACCGTGTAGGCCTGCCCCACGTTTTAAAAGAGTTCGCAGCGAAACCTTGATAGACTTAGTTGGGAAGACTGTGAGACCCCAGTGCTGTTTCCAGAGGCGAGGGTATGGCACTGCCGCATAAGCCCGCCATCCGTTTTCGACACAGCAGCCTCAGTGAGACCAAGATGCTAGTGGAAAGATGGCTTGCCCAGGGCGTTTCGTGCGGTGGAGTGCCTGGCACCTTGGGTGTAGGTCGGCACGGGTTTTCCAACGTGTGCTTACCGCAACTCGGTGTTAGTTCCTCAGCTGATTCCTGCACACTTCGTTTCTCGGGGTTGAGTGCATGGCCGTGGCGTCGTGGGCCCCGCATGGGTTTCAAGCGCTACGTAACCTTACTGACACGAGGTGCCCCGTTGAAAGATGGTTTCGCCATCTTGTTCTTTGCCAAGAGGTGAGCGTACGGCACGTTGCCGGGGGCGGGGGGCACAGTCCTCGCACGGCTGTTCCAACACCTCTCACCTGGGGGAACCCAGACGTTAGCCGGGAAGATGGTTTCTCCACAGCGATCTTTCAGAGTCGGGTGTGTGCCACTTTGCCCCCAGGGTTGCCGGCATTGGGTTTCAGACGCTTCAAAGTGAGTGAAACAAGACGTTACTCGAAAGACGGTGATCCCACCGTGTTGTTCCTCGGAGGGGAGTATAGGGCACCTTATGCTTCGGCCCCCGCAAGGATGTTCCAGCCCTCCTAAATGAGTGGAGACTCAGGGTAGTTGAACGACGGTTTCACCACTCTGCCGTTTCACAGAGTTGAGTAGCTGGCCCGCTCCGCATACGCCCTGCAGAGTAGAGTCTTCAAACGTATTCGGCAGAGCGAAACCAGACGGGACTTGAACCAGACGGCCTCCCCACAAGTGCTGTGTCACAGAGTTCAGTATGGGGCATGTTTCCCGCTAGGCCTCGCCATAGGTTTTCAGGCACTTTTAACTTACACGAGGTGACTGTGGAAAGATGGCTTCCCGACCGCGTCCGTTGTGTTGGGTACATGGCGCTTTCCATGGAGACCCTGCATTTCCTTTCCAGCATTTCTGACTTCCGGAAACAATGTCTGAGTTGAAAGACGGTCCCTCTCCCCCTTCCTCCTCCACCCTCTCCCCCCGTCCCCCCTCCCATACACACACACACACACGCACACACACACACACACAGTGTCGTCTCACAGAGTTGATTGACTCTACGGCACTTTCCTCAGGGGCCCCCGCATGGTTTTCAGACACGCGTCAGCCAAACCAGCTGTGAGTCGAAGGATGTGTAAGCAGCCGTGTTGCTTCCAAGAGTTGAGTACATGGCCCTTTCCGTGCAGCTGCCCCCCACAGGTGCTCAAACACTTGTAACTGTGAAAGGAGACGTTAGATGAAAGACCGTCGCACTCAAGGGTTGTCTCGCAGAGCTGAGGACAAGGCCCTTTCCGCATAGGGCCTGCGTTCGTTTTCAGACACTTCTAACCTAATGAAGCAAGTCGATCGTTGAAAGGTAGTTCCCCGGTGTCTCACAGAGTTGAGTATACGGCCCTTGCCGTGGAGCACCCGCAGGCATCTCAAACGCTCGTAACTTAGTGAACCAAGGTGCGAGTGGAAGGAGGATGGTCCACCCCGCAGCGTCGATTCGCAGAGTTGAGCGTATGTGACCCTTTCCACCCTTTCCGCCCTGCCTGGTGTTTCACGAACCCTTCTGGGTTCGTGACGTCACAGACTAGTGACACGCTGGTGTCACCACCCTGGTGTGTCGCAGACTGCAGTAGATGGCGGCGCTTCCCTCCGAGTTCCTCGCACGCCTTCACAAACAGGACCAACTTGGTGAAACGAGAAGCTAGTTGAAACCATGGATTCCGCACCGTGTGGCTTGAGAGAGTTGAGGACGTGGCGCTTTCCCCATCGGCCCCGCGTCCGTTTTCAATCGCCTGTACCATCGTGAAACCAGATTTCAGTCAAAAGAGAGTTTCTCCACGATACTTGTTTCCACACGCTCGCGCGTATTGTGTCCTTTCCCCACAGTTTTCCGCAGGTGTTTCCACACACGTCTAACGTAGTGAAACCTGATGATGTTCCTTGAAGGATGGCTTCACCACCCTGTTGTTCCGCAGAGTTCGGGCACAGGCCACTTTCCGTGTAGGCCCTGCGTAGGTTTCAGGCCACGTCTAGCTTTGGGAAACGAGATGTTAGGGGAAAGGTGCTCTCCACGAAGTGGTTCATGCAGTTTGGCACAGAGGAACTCTCGTTGTGGGCCCTACCTTTGTCTTCCAACTATTCTCACTGAGTGCAAAGAGATGCAGTTACCTGAGAGATGTTTTCCCACAGTGTTGTACCACAGAGTTGAGCGATCCGTGCCACTTCCTCACCCCCACCCCCACCCCCACCCCCACCCCCCATAGGCCCTGGGAGTTTTCGAACACTTTTAATTTCATCCAGCGAAAGCACAGGGCCGTTGAAAGAGGGCTTCACCGCCATGTGGTTTCAGAGATTCGAGGTATGGCCCTTCCCACACACGCCCCCGCATGGTTGAGGTTTTCAGACGCTCCTCACCTCGTGATACAAGGTGTTCCTGGAAAAGTGGCTTCCGCCAAGTGCAGTTTGACAAAGGGTACGGCACTGCGGGCACAGGCCCTGCATAGTTTTGCCAACACTTGCGACTTACCCCAGACGACGTGTCTGCGGAATGATGGGTTCCCCGCAGTGTCGCACCGCAGAATGGAGTCTATGGCGCTCCCGCGTGTAAGCCCCGCATAGGCTTTCCAAATTGTCTCACTTGGTGAGACCAGACGCTCCTGGAAAGAATTTTCTCACGACCGTGTGGTTTCAGAGAGTTGAGTTTATGGCACTTGCCTCATCGCCTTCTCCTAGGTTTTCAAACACTTGTAACAGCGAAAGCAGAATGTGCGTTGAAGACGGCTCCACCACAGTGCAAGCAGGTGTTGTTTCCCAGCCTTGAGGATTTGACACTGTCCACAGAGGCCCCGCCTAGCTTTTCCAACACTTCCAACTTCGTGATGCGAGACGGTAGTCGAAAAGGGGTTTGTTTCTGCAAAGTGCAGTGCGACAGAGCCTATGGCCCTATCGGCACAGGCCCTCCAGAGTTTTTCACAAAGTCTAACTTAGTGAGATGACAGGTTTGTTGGAGGATGGTTTCCCCACAGGGTTCTTTCCCAGGCTGGAGTCTGTGGCACTATGTGCCTAGGCCCCGCGTTCGTATTCACACCCTTCGAAGTTAGCGAACCGTGATGCTGGTTGCGAGAGGCTCCCTCCCGCGTATTCTCTCACTGGGTCGAGCACGTGTCACTTTCCAGATGGGTTCCTGCCTAGGTGTGCATACCATGCGAGATGGTAGCGGAAAGGTGGTTTCTGCGGAGTGCAGTTGGACAGAGTCTATTATGTACTACGGCACGGTCAACACTGGACCCATAGCGATTTTTCAAGCCTTCTAACGCAACGAAATGAGGCGAGTCTTGAAAGATGGTTCCCCGCTGTTGTTTCGCAGAGGTGAGGATTCGGCACTTTTACCGTGTAGGCCCTGCCCACGTTTTAAAAGAGTTCGCAGCGAAACCTTGATAGACTTAGTTGGGAAGACTGTGAGACCCCCAGTGCTGTTTCCAGAGGCGAGGGTATGGCACTTGCCGCATAAGCCCGCCATCCGTTTTCGACACAGCAGCCTCAGTGAGACAAAGATGCTAGTGGAAAGATGGCTTGCCCAGGGCGTTTCGTGCGGTGGAGTGCCTGGCACCTTGGGTGTAGGTCGGCACGGGGTTTTCCAACGTGTGGCTTACCGCAACTCCGGTGTTAGTTCCTCAGCTGATTCCTGCACACTTTCGTTTCTCGGGGTTGAGTGCATGGCCGTGGCGTCGTGGGCCCCGCATGGGTTTTCCAAGCGCTACGTAACCTTACTGACACGAGGTGCCCGTTGAAAGATGGTTTCGCCATCTTGTTCTTTTGCCAAGAGGTGAGCGTACGGCACGTTGCGGGGCGGGGGGCACAGTCCTCGCACGGCTGTTCCAACACCTCTCACCTGGGGGAACCCAGACGTTAGCCGGGAAGATGGTTTCTCCACAGCGATCTTTCAGAGTCGGGTGTGTGCCACTTTGCCCCCAGGGTTGCCGGCATTGGGTTTCAGACGCTTCAAAGTGAGTGAAACAAGACGTTACTCGAAAGACGGTGATCCCACCGTGTTGTTCCTCGGAGGGGAGTATAGGGCACCCTTATGCTTCGGCCCCGCAAGGATGTTCCAGCCCTCCTAAATGAGTGGAGACTCAGGGTAGTTGAACGACGGTTTCACCACTCTGCCGTTTCACAGAGTTGAGTAGCTGGCCCGCTCCGCATACGCCCTGCAGAGTAGAGTCTTCAAACGTATTCGGCAGAGCGAAACCAGACGGGACTTGAACCAGACGGCCTCCCCACAAGTGCTGTGTCACAGAGTTCAGTATGGGGCATGTTTCCCGCTAGGCCTCGCCATAGGTTTTCAGGCACTTTTAACTTACACGAGGTGACTGTGAAAGATGGCTTCCCGACCGCGTCCGTTGTGTTGGGTACATGGCGCTTTCCATGGAGACCCTGCATTTCCTTTCCAGCATTTCTGACTTCCGGAAACAATGTCTGAGTTGAAAGACGGTCCTCTCCCCCTTCCTCCTCCACCCTCTCCCCCCGTCCCCCCTCCCCATACACACACACACACACGCACACACACACACACACAGTGTCGTCTCACAGAGTTGATTGACTCTACGGCACTTTCCTCAGGGGCCCCCGCATGGTTTTCAGACACGCGTCAGCCAAACCAGCTGTGAGTCGAAGGATGTGTAAGCAGCCGTGTTGCTTCCAAGAGTTGAGTACATGGCCCTTTCCGTGCAGCTGCCCCCCACAGGTGCTCAAACACTTGTAACTGTGAAAGGAGACTGTTAGATGAAAGACCGTCGCACTCCAAGGGTTGTCTCGCAGAGCTGAGGACAAGGCCCTTTCCGCATAGGGCCTGCGTTCGTTTTCAGACACTTCTAACCTAATGAAGCAAGTCGATCGTTGAAAGGTAGTTCCCCGGTGTCTCACAGAGTTGAGTATACGGCCCTTGCCGTGGAGCACCCGCAGGCATCTCAAACGCTCGTAACTTAGTGAACCAAGGTGCGAGTGGAAGGAGGATGGTCACCCCGCAGCGTCGATTCGCAGAGGTTGAGCGTATGTGACCCTTTCCACCCTTTCCGCCCTGCCTGGTGTTTCACGAACCCTTCTGGGTTCGTGACGTCACAGACTAGTGACACGCTGGTGTCACCACCCTGGTGTGTCGCAGACTGCAGTAGATGGCGGCGCTTCCCTCCGAGTTCCTCGCACGCCTTCACAAACAGGACCAACTTGGTGAAACGAGAAGCTAGTTGAAACCATGGATTCCGCACCGTGTGGCTTGAGAGAGTTGAGGACGTGGCGCTTTCCCCCATCGGCCCCGCGTCCGTTTTCAATCGCCTGTACCATCGTGAAACCAGATTTCAGTCAAAAGAGAGTTTCTCCACGATACTTGTTTCCACACGCTCGCGCGTATTGTGTCCCTTTCCCCACAGTTTTCCGCAGGTGTTTCCACACACGTCTAACGTAGTGAAACCTGATGATGTTCCTTGAAGGATGGCTTCACCACCCTGTTGTTCCGCAGAGTTCGGGCACAGGCCACTTTCCGTGTAGGCCCTGCGTAGGTTTCAGGCCACGTCTAGCTTTGGGAAACGAGATGTTAGGGGAAAGGTGCTCTCCACGAAGTGGTTCATGCAGTTGGCACAGAGGAACTCTCGTTGTGGGCCCTACCTTTGTCTTCCAACTATTCTCACTGAGTGCAAAGAGATGCAGTTACCTGAGAGATGTTTTCCCCACAGTGTTGTACCACAGAGTTGAGCGATCCGTGCCACTTCCTCACCCCCACCCCCACCCCCACCCCCACCCCCCATAGGCCCTGGGAGTTTCGAACACTTTTAATTTCATCCAGCGAAAGCACAGGGCCGTTGAAAGAGGGCTTCACCGCCATGTGGTTTCAGAGATTCGAGGTATGGCCCTTCCCACACACGCCCCCGCATGGTTGAGGTTTTCAGACGCTCCTCACCTCGTGATACAAGGTGTTCCTGGAAAAGTGGCTTCCGCCAAGTGCAGTTTGACAAAGGGTACGGCACTGCGGGCACAGGCCCTGCATAGTTTTGCCAACACTTGCGACTTACCCCAGACGACGTGTCTGCGGAATGATGGGTTCCCCGCAGTGTCGCACCGCAGAATGGAGTCTATGGCGCTCCGCGTGTAAGCCCCGCATAGGCTTTCCAAATTGTCTCACTTGGTGAGACCAGACGCTCCTGGAAAGAATTTTCTCACGACCGTGTGGTTTCAGAGAGTTGAGTTTATGGCACTTGCCTCATCGCCTTCTCCTAGGTTTTCAAACACTTGTAACAGCGAAAGCAGAATGTGCGTTGAAAGACGGCTCCACCACAGTGCAAGCAGGTGTTGTTTCCCAGCCTTGAGGATTTGACACTGTCCACAGAGGCCCCGCCTAGCTTTTCCAACACTTCCAACTTCGTGATGCGAGACGGTAGTCGAAAAGGGGTTTGTTTCTGCAAAGTGCAGTGCGACAGAGCCTATGGCCCTATCGGCACAGGCCCTCCAGAGTTTTTCACAAAGTCTAACTTAGTGAGATGACAGGTTTGTTGGAGGATGGTTTCCCCACAGGGTTCTTTCCCAGGCTGGAGTCTGTGGCACTATGTGCCTAGCCCCGCGTTCGTATTCACACCCTTCGAAGTTAGCGAACCGTGATGCTGGTTGCGAGAGGCTCCCTCCCGCGTATTCTCTCACTGGGTCGAGCACGTGTCACTTTCCAGATGGTTCCTGCCTAGGTGTGCATACCATGCGAGATGGTAGCGGAAAGGTGGTTTCTGCGGAGTGCAGTTGGACAGAGTCTATTATGTACTACGGCACGGTCAACACTGGACCCATAGCGATTTTTCAAAGCCTTCTAACGCAACGAAATGAGGCGAGTCTTGAAAGATGGTTCCCCGCTGTTGTTTCGGCAGAGGTGAGGATTCGGCACTTTTACCGTGTAGGCCCTGCCCACGTTTTAAAAGAGTTCGCAGCGAAACCTTGATAGACTTAGTTGGGAAGACTGTGAGACCCCAGTGCTGTTTCCAGAGGCGAGGGTATGGCACTTGCCGCATAAGCCCGCCATCCGTTTTCGACACAGCAGCCTCAGTGAGACAAGATGCTAGTGGAAAGATGGCTTGCCCAGGGCGTTCGTGCGGTGGAGTGCCTGGCACCTTGGGTGTAGGTCGGCACGGGTTTTCCAACGTGTGGCTTACCGCAACTCGGTGTTAGTTCCTCAGCTGATTCCTGCACACTTTCGTTTCTCGGGGTTTGAGTGCATGGCCGTGGCGTCGTGGGCCCCGCATGGGTTTTCAAGCGCTACGTAACCTTACTGACACGAGGTGCCCGTTGAAAGATGGTTTCGCCATCTTGTTCTTTGCCCAAGAGGTGAGCGTACGGCACGTTGCGGGGCGGGGGGCACAGTCCTCGCACGGCTGTTCCAACACCTCTCACCTGGGGGAACCCAGACGTTAGCCGGGAAGATGGTTTCTCCACAGCGATCTTTCAGAGTCGGGTGTGTGCCACTTTGCCCCCAGGTTGCCGGCATTGGGTTTCAGACGCTTCAAAGTGAGTGAAACAAGACGTTACTCGAAAGACGGTGATCCCACCGTGTTTGTTCCTCGGAGGGGAGTATAGGGCACCTTATGCTTCGGCCCCGCAAGGATGTTCCAGCCCTCCTAAATGAGTGGAGACTCAGGGTAGTTGAACGACGGTTTCACCACTCTGCCGTTTCACAGAGTTGAGTAGCTGGCCCGCTCCGCATACGCCCTGCAGAGTAGAGTCTTCAAACGTATTCGGCAGAGCGAAACCAGACGGGACTTGAACCAGACGGCCTCCCCACAAGTGCTGTGTCACAGAGTTCAGTATGGGGCATGTTTCCCGCTAGGCCTCGCCATAGGTTTTCAGGCACTTTTAACTTACACGAGGTGACTGTGGAAAGATGGCTTCCCGACCGCGTCCGTTGTGTTGGGTACATGGCGCTTTCCATGGAGACCCTGCATTTCCTTTCCAGCATTTCTGACTTCCGGAAACAATGTCTGAGTTGAAAGACGGTCCCTCTCCCCCTTCCTCCTCCACCCTCTCCCCCCGTCCCCCCTCCCATACACACACACACACACGCACACACACACACACACACAGTGTCGTCTCACAGAGTTGATTGACTCTACGGCACTTTCCTCAAGGGGCCCCCGCATGGTTTTCAGACACGCGTCAGCCAAACCAGCTGTGAGTCGAAGGATGTGTAAGCAGCCGTGTTGCTTCCAAGAGTTGAGTACATGGCCCTTTCCGTGCAGCTGCCCCCCACAGGTGCTCAAACACTTGTAACTGTGAAAGGAGACGTTAGATGAAAGACCGTCGCACTCCAAGGGTTGTCTCGCAGAGCTGAGGACAAGGCCCTTTCCGCATAGGGCCTGCGTTCGTTTTCAGACACTTCTAACCTAATGAAGCAAGTCGATCGTTGAAAGGTAGTTCCCCGGTGTCTCACAGAGTTGAGTATACGGCCCCTTGCCGTGGAGCACCCGCAGGCATCTCAAACGCTCGTAACTTAGTGAACCAAGGTGCGAGTGGAAGGAGGATGGTCACCCCGCAGCGTCGATTCGCAGAGTTGAGCGTATGTGACCCTTTCCACCCTTTCCGCCCTGCCTGGTGTTTCACGAACCCTTCTGGGTTTCGTGACGTCACAGACTAGTGACACGCTGGTGTCACCACCCTGGTGTGTCGCAGACTGCAGTAGATGGCGGCGCTTTCCCTCCGAGTTCCTCGCACGCCTTCACAAACAGGACCAACTTGGTGAAACGAGAAGCTAGTTGAAACCATGGATTCCGCACCGTGTGGCTTGAGAGAGTTGAGTACGTGGCGCTTTCCCCATCGGCCCCGCGTCCGTTTTCAATCGCCTGTACCATCGTGAAACCAGATTTCAGTCAAAAGAGAGTTTCTCCACGATACTTGTTTCCACACGCTCGCGCGTATTGTGTCCCTTTCCCCACAGTTTTCCGCAGGTGTTTCCACACACGTCTAACGTAGTGAAACCTGATGATGTTTCCTTGAAGGATGGCTTCACCACCCTGTTGTTCCGCAGAGTTCGGGCACAGGCACTTTCCGTGTAGGCCCTGCGTAGGTTCAGGCCACGTCTAGCTTTGGGAAACGAGATGTTAGGGGAAAGGTGCTCTCCACGAAGTGGTTCATGCAGTTGGCACAGAGGAACTCTCGTTGTGGGCCCTACCTTTGTCTTCCAACTATTCTCACTGAGTGCAAAGAGATGCAGTTACCTGAGAGATGTTTTCCCCACAGTGTTGTACCACAGAGTTGAGCGATCCGTGCCACTTCCTCACCCCCACCCCCACCCCCACCCCCACCCCCCATAGGCCCTGGGAGTTTTCGAACACTTTTAATTTCATCCAGCGAAAGCACAGGGCCGTTGAAAGAGGGCTTCACCGCCATGTGGTTTCAGAGATTCGAGGTATGGCCCTTCCCACACACGCCCCCGCATGGTTGAGGTTTTCAGACGCTCCTCACCTCGTGATACAAGGTGTTCCTGGAAAAGTGGCTTCCGCCAAGTGCAGTTTGACAAAGGGTACGGCACTGCGGGCACAGGCCCTGCATAGTTTTGCCAACACTTGCGACTTACCCCAGACGACGTGTCTGCGGAATGATGGGTTCCCCGCAGTGTCGCACCGCAGAATGGAGTCTATGGCGCTCCGCGTGTAAGCCCCGCATAGGCTTTCCAAATTGTCTCACTTGGTGAGACCAGACGCTCCTGGAAAGAATTTTCTCACGACGTGTGGTTTCAGAGAGTTGAGTTTATGGCACTTGCCTCATCGCCTTCTCCTAGGTTTTCAAACACTTGTAACAGCGAAAGCAGAATGTGCGTTGAAAGACGGCTCCACCACAGTGCAAGCAGGTGTTGTTTCCCAGCCTTGAGGATTTGACACTGTCCACAGAGGCCCCGCCTAGCTTTTCCAACACTTCCAACTTCGTGATGCGAGACGGTAGTCGAAAAGGGGTTTGTTTCTGCAAAGTGCAGTGCGACAGAGCCTATGGCCCTATCGGCACAGGCCCTCCAGAGTTTTTCACAAAGTCTAACTTAGTGAGATGACAGGTTTGTTGGAGGATGGTTTCCCCACAGGGTTCTTTCCCAGGCTGGAGTCTGTGGCACTATGTGCCTAGGCCCCGCGTTCGTATTCACACCCTTCGAAGTTAGCGAACCGTGATGCTGGTTGCGAGAGGCTCCCTCCCGCGTATTCTCTCACTGGGTCGAGCACGTGTCACTTTCCAGATGGTTCCTGCCTAGGTGTGCATACCATGCGAGATGGTAGCGGAAAGGTGGTTCTTGCGGAGTGCAGTTGGACAGAGTCTATTATGTACTACGGCACGGTCAACACTGGACCCATAGCGATTTTTCAAAGCCTTCTAACGCAACGAAATGAGGCGAGTCTTGAAAGATGGTTCCCCGCTGTTGTTTCGCAGAGGTGAGGATTCGGCACTTTTACCGTGTAGGCCCTGCCCACGTTTTAAAAGAGTTCGCAGCGAAACCTTGATAGACTTAGTTGGGAAGACTGTGAGACCCCAGTGCTGTTTCCAGAGGCGAGGGTATGGCACTTGCCGCATAAGCCCGCCCATCCGTTTTCGACACAGCAGCCTCAGTGAGACAAGATGCTAGTGGAAAGATGGCTTGCCCAGGGCGTTCGTGCGGTGGAGTGCCTGGCACCTTGGGTGTAGGTCGGCACGGGTTTTCCAACGTGTGGCTTACCGCAACTCGGTGTTAGTTCCTCAGCTGATTCCTGCACACTTTCGTTTCTCGGGGTTGAGTGCATGGCCGTGGCGTCGTGGGCCCCGCATGGGTTTTCAAGCGCTACGTAACCTTACTGACACGAGGTGCCCGTTGAAAGATGGTTTCGCCATCTTGTTCTTTGCCAAGAGGTGAGCGTACGGCACGTTGCGGGGCGGGGGGCACAGTCCTCGCACGGCTGTTCCAACACCTCTCACCTGGGGGAACCCAGACGTTAGCCGGGAAGATGGTTTCTCCACAGCGATCTTTCAGAGTCGGGTGTGTGCCACTTTGCCCCAGGGTTGCCGGCATTGGGTTTCAGACGCTTCAAAGTGAGTGAAACAAGACGTTACTCGAAAGACGGTGATCCCACCGTGTTGTTCCTCGGAGGGGAGTATAGGGCACCTTATGCTTCGGCCCCGCAAGGATGTTCCAGCCCTCCTAAATGAGTGGAGACTCAGGGTAGTTGAACGACGGTTTCACCACTCTGCCGTTTCACAGAGTTGAGTAGCTGGCCCGCTCCGCATACGCCCTGCAGAGTAGAGTCTTCAAACGTATTCGGCAGAGCGAAACCAGACGGGACTTGAACCAGACGGCCTCCCCACAAGTGCTGTGTCACAGAGTTCAGTATGGGGCATGTTTCCCGCTAGGCCTCGCCATAGGTTTTCAGGCACTTTTAACTTACACGAGGTGACTGTGGAAAGATGGCTTCCCGACCGCGTCCGTTGTGTTGGGTACATGGCGCTTTCCATGGAGACCCTGCATTTCCTTTCCAGCATTTCTGACTTCCGGAAACAATGTCTGAGTTGAAAGACGGTCCCTCTCCCCCTTCCTCCTCCACCCTCTCCCCCCGTCCCCCCTCCCATACACACACACACACACGCACACACACACACACACACAGTGTCGTCTCACAGAGTTGATTGACTCTACGGCACTTTCCTCAGGGGCCCCCGCATGGTTTTCAGACACGCGTCAGCCAAACCAGCTGTGAGTCGAAGGATGTGTAAGCAGCCGTGTTGCTTCCAAGAGTTGAGTACATGGCCCTTTCCGTGCAGCTGCCCCCACAGGTGCTCAAACACTTGTAACTGTGAAAGGAGACGTTAGATGAAAGACCGTCGCACTCCAAGGGTTGTCTCGCAGAGCTGAGGACAAGGCCCTTTCCGCATAGGGCCTGCGTTCGTTTTCAGACACTTCTAACCTAATGAAGCAAGTCGATCGTTGAAAGGTAGTTCCCCGGTGTCTCACAGAGTTGAGTATACGGCCCTTGCCGTGGAGCACCCGCAGGCATCTCAAACGCTCGTAACTTAGTGAACCAAGGTGCGAGTGGAAGGAGGATGGTCACCCCGCAGCGTCGATTCGCAGAGTTGAGCGTATGTGACCCTTTCCACCCTTTCCGCCCTGCCTGGTGTTTCACGAACCCTTCTGGGTTCGTGACGTCACAGACTAGTGACACGCTGGTGTCACCACCCTGGTGTGTCGCAGACTGCAGTAGATGGCGGCGCTTCCCTCCGAGTTCCTCGCACGCCTTCACAAACAGGACCAACTTGGTGAAACGAGAAGCTAGTTGAAACCATGGATTCCGCACCGTGTGGCTTGAGAGAGTTGAGGACGTGGCGCTTTCCCCATCGGCCCCGCGTCCGTTTTTCAATCGCCTGTACCATCGTGAAACCAGATTTCAGTCAAAAGAGAGTTTCTCCACGATACTTGTTTCCACACGCTCGCGCGTATTGTGTCCCTTTCCCCACAGTTTTCCGCAGGTGTTTCCACACACGTCTAACGTAGTGAAACCTGATGATGTTCCTTGAAGGATGGCTTCACCACCCTGTTGTTCCGCAGAGTTCGGGCACAGGCCACTTTCCGTGTAGGCCCTGCGTAGGTTTCAGGCCACGTCTAGCTTTGGGAAACGAGATGTTAGGGGAAAGGTGCTCTCCACGAAGTGGTTCATGCAGTTGGCACAGAGGAACTCTCGTTGTGGGCCCTACCTTTGTCTTCCAACTATTCTCACTGAGTGCAAAGAGATGCAGTTACCTGAGAGATGTTTTCCCCACAGTGTTGTACCACAGAGTTGAGCGATCCGTGCCACTTCCTCACCCCCACCCCCACCCCCACCCCCACCCCCCATAGGCCCTGGGAGTTTTCGAACACTTTTAATTTTCATCCAGCGAAAGCACAGGGCCGTTGAAAGAGGGCTTCACCGCCATGTGGTTTCAGAGATTCGAGGTATGGCCCTTCCCACACACGCCCCCGCATGGTTGAGGTTTTCAGACGCTCCTCACCTCGTGATACAAGGTGTTCCTGGAAAAGTGGCTTCCGCCAAGTGCAGTTTGACAAAGGGTACGGCACTGCGGGCACAGGCCCTGCATAGTTTTGCCAACACTTGCGACTTACCCCAGACGACGTGTCTGCGGAATGATGGGTTCCCCGCAGTGTCGCACCGCAGAATGGAGTCTATGGCGCTCCGCGTGTAAGCCCCGCATAGGCTTTCCAAATTGTCTCACTTGGTGAGACCAGACGCTCCCTGGAAAGAATTTTCTCACGACCGTGTGGTTTCAGAGAGTTGAGTTTATGGCACTTGCCTCATCGCTTCTCCTAGGTTTTCAAACACTTGTAACAGCGAAAGCAGAATGTGCGTTGAAAGACGGCTCCACCACAGTGCAAGCAGGTGTTGTTTCCCAGCCTTGAGGATTTGACACTGTCCACAGAGGCCCCGCCTAGCTTTTCCAACACTTCCAACTTCGTGATGCGAGACGGTAGTCGAAAAGGGGTTTGTTTCTGCAAAGTGCAGTGCGACAGAGCCTATGGCCCTATCGGCACAGGCCCTCCAGAGTTTTTCACAAAGTCTAACTTAGTGAGATGACAGGTTTGTTGGAGGATGGTTTCCCCACAGGGTTCTTTCCCAGGCTGGAGTCTGTGGCACTATGTGCCTAGGCCCCGCGTTCGTATTCACACCCTTCGAAGTTAGCGAACCGTGATGCTGGTTGCGAGAGGCTCCCTCCCGCGTATTCTCTCACTGGGTCGAGCACGTGTCACTTTCCAGATGGTTCCTGCCTAGGTGTGCATACCATGCGAGATGGTAGCGGAAAGGTGGTTTCTGCGGAGTGCAGTTGGACAGAGTCTATTATGTACTACGGCACGGTCAACACTGGACCCATAGCGATTTTCAAAGCCTTCTAACGCAACGAAATGAGGCGAGTCTTGAAAGATGGTTCCCCGCTGTTGTTTCGCAGAGGTGAGGATTCGGCACTTTTACCGTGTAGGCCCTGCCCACGTTTTAAAAGAGTTCGCAGCGAAACCTTGATAGACTTAGTTGGGAAGACTGTGAGACCCCAGTGCTGTTTCCAGAGGCGAGGGTATGGCACTTGCCGCATAAGCCCGCCATCCGTTTTCGACACAGCAGCCTCAGTGAGACAAGATGCTAGTGGAAAGATGGCTTGCCCAGGGCGTTTCGTGCGGTGGAGTGCCTGGCACCTTGGGTGTAGGTCGGCACGGGTTTTCCAACGTGTGGCTTACCGCAACTCGGTGTTAGTTCCTCAGCTGATTCCTGCACACTTTCGTTTCTCGGGGTTGAGTGCATGGCCGTGGCGTCGTGGGCCCCGCATGGGTTTTCAAGCGCTACGTAACCTTACTGACACGAGGTGCCCGTTTGAAAGATGGTTTCGCCATCTTGTTCTTTGCCAAGAGGTGAGCGTACGGCACGTTGCGGGGCGGGGGGCACAGTCCTCGCACGGCTGTTCCAACACCTCTCACCTGGGGGAACCCAGACGTTAGCCGGGAAGATGGTTTCTCCACAGCGATCTTTTCAGAGTCGGGTGTGTGCCACTTTGCCCCCAGGGTTGCCGGCATTGGGTTTCAGACGCTTCAAAGTGAGTGAAACAAGACGTTACTCGAAAGACGGTGATCCCACCGTGTTGTTCCTCGGAGGGAGTATAGGGCACCTTATGCTTCGGCCCCGCAAGGATGTTCCAGCCCTCCTAAATGAGTGGAGACTCAGGGTAGTTGAACGACGGTTTCACCACTCTGCCGTTTCACAGAGTTGAGTAGCTGGCCCGCTCCGCATACGCCCTGCAGAGTAGAGTCTTCAAACGTATTCGGCAGAGCGAAACCAGACGGGACTTGAACCAGACGGCCTCCCCACAAGTGCTGTGTCACAGAGTTCAGTATGGGGCATGTTTCCCGCTAGGCCTCGCCATAGGTTTTCAGGCACTTTTAACTTACACGAGGTGACTGTGGAAAGATGGCTTCCCGACCGCGTCCGTTGTGTTGGGTACATGGCGCTTTCCATGGAGACCCTGCATTTCCTTTCCAGCATTTCTGACTTCCGGAAACAATGTCTGAGTTGAAAGACGGTCCCTCTCCCCCTTCCTCCTCCACCCTCTCCCCCCGTCCCCCCTCCCATACACACACACACACACGCACACACACACACACACACAGTGTCGTCTCACAGAGTTGATTGACTCTACGGCACTTTCCTCAGGGGCCCCCGCATGGTTTTTCAGACACGCGTCAGCCAAACCAGCTGTGAGTCGAAGGATGTGTAAGCAGCCGTGTTGCTTCCAAGAGTTGAGTACATGGCCCTTTCCGTGCAGCTGCCCCCCACAGGTGCTCAAACACTTGTAACTGTGAAAGGAGACGTTAGATGAAAGACCGTCGCACTCCAAGGGTTGTCTCGCAGAGCTGAGGACAAGGCCCTTTCCGCATAGGGCCTGCGTTCGTTTTCAGACACTTCTAACCTAATGAAGCAAGTCGATCGTTGAAAGGTAGTTCCCCGGTGTCTCACAGAGTTGAGTATACGGCCCTTGCCGTGGAGCACCCGCAGGCATCTCAAACGCTCGTAACTTAGTGAACCAAGGTGCGAGTGGAAGGAGGATGGTCACCCCGCAGCGTCGATTCGCAGAGTTGAGCGTATGTGACCCTTTCCACCCTTTCCGCCCTGCCTGGTGTTTCACGAACCCTTCTGGGTTTCGTGACGTTCACAGACTAGTGACACGCTGGTGTCACCACCCTGGTGTGTCGCAGACTGCAGTAGATGGCGGCGCTTCCCTCCGAGTTCCTCGCACGCCTTCACAAACAGGACCAACTTGGTGAAACGAGAAGCTAGTTGAAACCATGGATTCCGCACCGTGTGGCTTGAGAGAGTTGAGGACGTGGCGCTTTCCCCATCGGCCCCGCGTCCGTTTTCAATCGCCTGTACCATCGTGAAACCAGATTTCAGTCAAAAGAGAGTTTCTCCACGATACTTGTTTCCACACGCTCGCGCGTATTGTGTCCCTTTCCCCACAGTTTTCCGCAGGTGTTTCCACACACGTCTAACGTAGTGAAACCTGATGATGTTCCTTGAAGGATGGCTTCACCACCCTGTTGTTCCGCAGAGTTCGGGCACAGGCCACTTTCCGTGTAGGCCCTGCGTAGGTTTCAGGCCACGTCTAGCTTTGGGAAACGAGATGTTAGGGGAAAGGTGCTCTCCACGAAGGTGGTTCATGCAGTTGGCACAGAGGAACTCTCGTTGTGGGCCCTACCTTTGTCTTCCAACTATTCTCACTGAGTGCAAAGAGATGCAGTTACCTGAGAGATGTTTTCCCCACAGTGTTGTACCACAGAGTTGAGCGATCCGTGCCACTTCCTCACCCCCACCCCCACCCCCACCCCCACCCCCCATAGGCCCTGGGAGTTTTCGAACACTTTTAATTTCATCCAGCGAAAGCACAGGGCCGTTGAAAGAGGGCTTCACCGCCATGTGGTTTCAGAGATTCGAGGTATGGCCCTTCCCACACACGCCCCCGCATGGTTGAGGTTTTCAGACGCTCCTCACCTCGTGATACAAGGTGTTCCTGGAAAAGTGGCTTCCGCCAAGTGCAGTTTGACAAAGGGTACGGCACTGCGGGCACAGGCCCTGCATAGTTTTGCCAACACTTGCGACTTACCCCAGACGACGTGTCTGCGGAATGATGGGTTCCCGCAGTGTCGCACCGCAGAATGGAGTCTATGGCGCTCCGCGTGTAAGCCCCGCATAGCTTTCCAAATTGTCTCACTTGGTGAGACCAGACGCTCCTGGAAAGAATTTTCTCACGACCGTGTGGTTTCAGAGAGTTGAGTTTATGGCACTTGCCTCATCGCCTTCTCCTAGGTTTTCAAACACTTGTAACAGCGAAAGCAGAATGTGCGTTGAAAGACGGCTCCACCCACAGTGCAAGCAGGTGTTGTTTCCCAGCCTTGAGGATTTGACACTGTCCACAGAGGCCCCGCCTAGCTTTTCCAACACTTCCAACTTCGTGATGCGAGACGGTAGTCGAAAAGGGGTTTGTTTCTGCAAAGTGCAGTGCGACAGAGCCTATGGCCCTATCGGCACAGGCCCTCCAGAGTTTTTCACAAAGTCTAACTTAGTGAGATGACAGGTTTGTTGGAGGATGGTTTCCCCACAGGGTTCTTTCCCAGGCTGGAGTCTGTGGCACTATGTGCCTAGGCCCCGCGTTCGTATTCACACCCTTCGAAGTTAGCGAACCGTGATGCTGGTTGCGAGAGGCTCCCTCCCGCGTATTCTCTCACTGGGTCGAGCACGTGTCACTTTCCAGATGGTTCCTGCCTAGGTGTGCATACCATGCGAGATGGTAGCGGAAAGGTGGTTTCTGCGGAGTGCAGTTGGACAGAGTCTATTATGTACTACGGCACGGTCAACACTGGACCCATAGCGATTTTTCAAAGCCTTCTAACGCAACGAAATGAGGCGAGTCTTGAAAGATGGTTCCCCGCTGTTGTTTCGCAGAGGTGAGGATTCGGCACTTTTACCGTGTAGGCCCTGCCCACGTTTTAAAAGAGTTCGCAGCGAAACCTTGATAGACTTAGTTGGGAAGACTGTGAGACCCCAGTGCTGTTTCCAGAGGCGAGGGTATGGCACTTGCCGCATAAGCCCGCCATCCGTTTTCGACACAGCAGCCTCAGTGAGACAAGATGCTAGTGGAAAGATGGCTTGCCCAGGGCGTTTCGTGCGGTGGAGTGCCTGGCACCTTGGGTGTAGGTCGGCACGGGTTTCCAACGTGGTGGCTTACCGCAACTCGGTGTTAGTTCCTCAGCTGATTCCTGCACACTTTCGTTTCTCGGGGTTGAGTGCATGGCCGTGGCGTCGTGGGCCCCGCATGGGTTTTCAAGCGGCTACGTAACCTTACTGACACGAGGTGCCCGTTGAAAGATGGTTTCGCCATCTTGTTCTTTGCCAAGAGGTGAGCGTACGGCACGTTGCGGGGCGGGGGGCACAGTCCTCGCACGGCTGTTCCAACACCTCTCACCTGGGGGAACCCAGACGTTAGCCGGGAAGATGGTTTCTCCACAGCGATCTTTCAGAGTCGGGTGTGTGCCACTTTGCCCCCAGGGGTTGCCGGCATTGGGTTTCAGACGCTTCAAAGTGAGTGAAACAAGACGTTACTCGAAAGACGGTGATCCACCGTGTTGTTCCTCGGAGGGGAGTATAGGGCACCTTATGCTTCGGCCCCGCAAGGATGTTCCAGCCCTCCTAAATGAGTGGAGACTCAGGGTAGTTGAACGACGGTTTCACCACTCTGCCGTTTCACAGAGTTGAGTAGCTGGCCCGCTCCGCATACGCCCTGCAGAGTAGAGTCTTCAAACGTATTCGGCAGAGCGAAACCAGACGGGACTTGAACCAGACGGCCTCCCCACAAGTGCTGTGTCACAGAGTTCAGTATGGGGCATGTTTCCCGCTAGGCCTCGCCATAGGTTTTCAGGCACTTTTAACTTACACGAGGTGACTGTGGAAAGATGGCTTCCCGACCGCGTCCGTTGTGTTTGGGTACATGGCGCTTTCCATGGAGACCCTGCATTTCCTTTCCAGCATTTCTGACTTCCGGAAACAATGTCTGAGTTGAAAGACGGTCCCTCTCCCCTTCCTCCTCCACCCTCTCCCCCCGTCCCCCCTCCCATACACACACACACACACGCACACACACACACACACACAGTGTCGTCTCACAGAGTTGATTGACTCTACGGCACTTTCCTCAGGGGCCCCGCATGGTTTTCAGACACGCGTCAGCCAAACCAGCTGTGAGGTCGAAGGATGTGTAAGCAGCCGTGTTGCTTCCAAGAGTTGAGTACATGGGCCCTTTCCGTGCAGCTGCCCCCACAGGTGCTCAAACACTTGTAACTGTGAAAGGAGACGTTAGATGAAAGACCGTCGCACTCCAAGGGTTGTCTCGCAGAGCTGAGGACAAGGCCCTTTCCGCATAGGGCCTGCGTTCGTTTTCAGACACTTCTAACCTAATGAAGCAAGTCGATCGTTGAAAGGTAGTTCCCCGGTGTCTCACAGAGTTGAGTATACGGCCCTTGCCGTGGAGCACCCGCAGGCATCTCAAACGCTCGTAACTTAGTGAACCAAGGTGCGAGTGGAAGGAGGATGGTCACCCCGCAGCGTCGATTCGCAGAGTTGAGCGTATGTGACCCTTTCCACCCTTTCCGCCCTGCCTGGTGTTTCACGAACCCTTCTGGGTTCGTGACGTCACAGACTAGTGACACGCTGGTGTCACCACCCTGGTGTGTCGCAGACTGCAGTAGATGGCGGCGCTTCCCTCCGAGTTCCTCGCACGCCTTCACAAACAGGACCAACTTGGTGAAACGAGAAGCTAGTTGAAACCATGGATTCCGCACCGTGTGGCTTGAGAGAGTTGAGGACGTGGGCTCTTCCCATCGGCCCCGCGTCCGTTTTCCAATCGCCTGTACCATCGTGAAACCAGATTCAGTCAAAAGAGAGTTTCTCCACGATACTTGTTTCCACACGCTCGCGCGTATTGTGTCCCTTTCCCCACAGTTTTCCGCAGGTGTTTCCACACACGTCTAACGTAGTGAAACCTGATGATGTTCCTTGAAGGATGGCTTCACCACCCTGTTGTTCCGCAGAGTTCGGGCACAGGCCACTTTCCGTGTAGGCCCTGCGTAGGTTTCAGGCCACGTCTAGCTTTGGGAAACGAGATGTTAGGGGAAAGGTGCTCTCCACGAAGTGGTTCATGCAGTTGGCACAGAGGAACTCTCGTTGTGGGCCCCTACCTTTGTCTTCCAACTATTCTCACTGAGTGCAAAGAGATGCAGTTACCTGAGAGATGTTTTCCCCACAGTGTTGTACCACAGAGTTGAGCGATCCGTGCCACTTCCTCACCCCCACCCCCACCCCCACCCCCCACCCCCCATAGGCCCTGGGAGTTTTCGAACACTTTTAATTTCATCCAGCGAAAGCACAGGGCCGTTGAAAGAGGGCTTCACCGCCATGTGGTTTCAGAGATTCGAGGTATGGCCCTTCCCACACACGCCCCCGCATGGTTGAGGTTTTCAGACGCTCCTCACCTCGTGATACAAGGTGTTCCTGGAAAAGTGGCTTCCGCCAAGTGCAGTTTGACAAAGGGTACGGCACTGCGGGCACAGGCCCTGCATAGTTTTGCCAACACTTGCGACTTACCCCAGACGACGTGTCTGCGGAATGATGGGTTCCCGCAGTGTCGCACCGCAGAATGGAGTCTATGGCGCTCCGCGTGTAAGCCCCGCATAGGCTTTCCAAATTGTCTCACTTGGTGAGACCAGACGCTCCTGGAAAGAATTTTCTCACGACGTGTGGTTTCAGAGAGTTGAGTTTATGGCACTTGCCTCATCGCCTTCTCCTAGGTTTTCAAACACTTGTAACAGGCGAAAGCAGAATGTGCGTTGAAAGACGGCTCCACCACAGTGCAAGCAGGTGTTGTTTCCCAGCCTTGAGGATTTGACACTGTCCACAGAGGCCCCGCCTAGCTTTTCCAACACTTCCAACTTCGTGATGCGAGACGGTAGTCGAAAAGGGGTTTGTTTCTTGCAAAGTGCAGTGCGACAGAGCCTATGGCCCTATCGGCACAGGCCCTCCAGAGTTTTCACAAAGTCTAACTTAGTGAGATGACAGGTTTGTTGGAGGATGGTTTCTCCCACAGGGTTCTTTCCCAGGCTGGAGTCTGTGGCACTATGTGCCTAGGCCCCGCGTTCGTATTCACACCCTTCGAAGTTAGCGAACCGTGATGCTGGTTGCGAGAGGCTCCCTCCCCGCGTATTCTCTCACTGGGTCGAGCACGTGTCACTTTCCAGATGTTCCTGCCTAGGTGTGCATACCATGCGAGATGGTAGCGGAAAGGTGGTTTCTGCGGAGTGCAGTTGGACAGAGTCTATTATGTACTACGGCACGGTCAACACTGGACCCATAGCGATTTTTCAAAGCCTTCTAACGCAACGAAATGAGGCGAGTCTTGAAAGATGGTTCCCGCTGTTGTTTCGCAGAGGTGAGGATTCGGCACTTTTACCGTGTAGGCCCTGCCCACGTTTTAAAAGAGTTCGCAGCGAAACCTTGATAGACTTAGTTGGGGAAGACTGTGAGACCCCAGTGCTGTTTCCAGAGGCGAGGGTATGGCACTTGCCGCATAAGCCCGCCATCCGTTTTCGACACAGCAGCCTCAGTGAGACAAGATGCTAGTGGAAAGATGGCTTGCCCAGGGCGTTTCGTGCGGTGGAGTGCCTGGCACCTTGGGTGTAGGTCGGCACGGGTTTTCCAACTGTGGCTTACCGCAACTCGGTGTTAGTTCCTCAGCTGATTCCTGCACACTTTCGTTTCTCGGGGTTGAGTGCATGGCCGTGGCGTCGTGGGCCCCGCATGGGTTTTCAAGCGCTACGTAACCTTACTGACACGAGGTGCCCGTTGAAAGATGGTTTCGCCATCTTGTTCTTTGCCAAGAGGTGAGCGTACGGCACGTTGCGGGGCGGGGGGCACAGTCCTCGCACGGCTGTTCCAACACCTCTCACCTGGGGGAACCCAGACGTTAGCCGGGAAGATGGTTTCTCCACAGCGATCTTTCAGAGTCGGGTGTGTGCCACTTTGCCCCCAGGGTTGCCGGCATTGGGTTTCAGACGCTTCAAAGTGAGTGAAACAAGACGTTACTCGAAAGACGGTGATCCCACCGTGTTGTTCCTCGGAGGGGAGTATAGGGCACCTTATGCTTCGGCCCCGCAAGGATGTTCCAGCCCTCCTAAATGAGTGGAGACTCAGGGTAGTTGAACGACGGTTTCACCACTCTGCCGTTTCACAGAGTTGAGTAGCTGGCCCGCTCCGCATACGCCCTGCAGAGTAGAGTCTTCAAACGTATTCGGCAGAGCGAAACCAGACGGGACTTGAACCAGGACGGCCTCCCACAAGTGCTGTGTCACAGAGTTCAGTATGGGGCATGTTCCCGCTAGGCCTCGCCATAGGTTTTCAGGCACTTTTAACTTACACGAGGTGACTGTGGAAAGATGGCTTCCCGACCGCGTCCGTTGTGTTGGGTACATGGCGCTTTCCATGGAGACCCTGCATTTCCTTTCCAGCATTTCTGACTTCCGGAAACAATGTCTGAGTTGAAAGACGGTCCTCTCCCCCTTCCTCCTCCACCCTCTCCCCCCGTCCCCCCTCCCATACACACACACACACACGCACACACACACACACACACAGTGTCGTCTCACAGAGTTGATTGACTCTACGGCACTTTCCTCAGGGGCCCCCGCATGGTTTTCAGACACGCGTCAGCCAAACCAGCTGTGAGTCGAAGGGATGTGTAAGCAGCCGTGTTGCTTCCAAGAGTTGAGTACATGGCCCTTTCCGTGCAGCTGCCCCCCAAGGTGCTCAAACACTTGTAACTGTGAAAGGAGACGTTAGATGAAAGACCGTCGCACTCCAAGGGTTGTCTCGCAGAGCTGAGGACAAGGCCCTTTCCGCATAGGGCCTGCGTTCGTTTTCAGACACTTCTAACCTAATGAAGCAAGTCGATCGTTGAAAGGTAGGTTCCCCGGTGTCTCACAGAGTTGAGTATACGGCCCTTGCCGTGGAGCACCCGCAGGCATCTCAAACGCTCGTAACTTAGTGAACCAAGGTGCGAGTGGAAGGAGGATGGTCACCCCGCAGCGTCGATTCGCAGAGTTGAGCGTATGTGACCCTTTCCACCCTTTTCCGCCCTGCCTGGTGTTTCACGAACCCTTCTGGGTTCGTGACGTCACAGACTAGTGACACGCTGGTGTCACCACCCTGGTGTGTCGCAGACTGCAGTAGATGGCGGCGCTTCCCTCCGAGTTCCTCGCACGCCTTCACAAACAGGACCAACTTGGTGAAACGAGAAGCTAGTTGAAACCATGGATTCCGCACCGTGTGGCTTGAGAGAGTTGAGGACGTGGCGCTTTCCCCATCGGCCCCGCGTCCGTTTTCAATCGCCTGTACCATCGTGAAACCAGATTTCAGTCAAAAGAGAGTTTCTCCACGATACTTGTTTCCACACGCTCGCGCGTATTGTGTCCCTTTCCCCACAGTTTTCCGCAGGTGTTTCCACACACGTCTAACGTAGTGAAACCTGATGATGTTCCTTGAAGGATGGCTTCACCACCCTGTTGTTCCGCAGAGTTCGGGCACAGGCCACTTTCGTGTAGGCCCTGCGTAGGTTTCAGGCCACGTCTAGCTTTGGGAAACGAGATGTTAGGGGAAAGGTGCTCTCCACGAAGTGGTTCATGCAGTTGGCACAGAGGAACTCTCGTTGTGGGCCCTACCTTTGTCTTCCAACTATTCTCACTGAGTGCAAAGAGATGCAGTTACCTGAGAGATGTTTTCCCCACAGTGTTGTACCACAGAGTTGAGCGATCCGTGCCACTTCCTCACCCCCACCCCACCCCCACCCCCACCCCCCATAGGCCCTGGGAGTTTTCGAACACTTTAATTTCATCCAGCGAAAGCACAGGGCCGTTGAAAGATGGCTTCACCGCCATGTGGGTTTCAGAGATTCGAGGTATGGCCCTTCCCACACACGCCCCCGCATGGTTGAGGTTTTCAGACGCTCCTCACCTCGTGATACAAGGTGTTCCTGGAAAAGTGGCTTCCGCCAAGTGCAGTTTGACAAAGGGTACGGCACTGCGGGCACAGGCCCTGCATAGTTTTGCCAACACTTGCGACTTACCCCAGACGACGTGTCTGCGGAATGATGGGTTCCCCGCAGTGTCGCACCGCAGAATGGAGTCTATGGCGCTCCGCGTGTAAGCCCCGCATAGGCTTTCCAAATTGTCTCACTTGGTGAGACCAGACGCTCCTGGAAAGAATTTTCTCACGACCGTGTGGTTTCAGAGAGTTGAGTTTATGGCACTTGCCTCATCGCCTTCTCCTAGGTTTTCAAACACTTGTAACAGCGAAAGCAGAATGTGCGTTGAAAGACGGCTCCACCACAGTGCAAGCAGGTGTTGTTTCCCAGCCTTGAGGATTTGACACTGTCCACAGAGGCCCCGCCTAGGCTTTTCCAACACTTCCAACTTCGTGATGCGAGACGGTAGTCGAAAAGGGGTTTGTTTCTGCAAAGTGCAGTGCGACAGAGCCTATGGCCCTATCGGCACAGGCCCTCCAGAGTTTTTCACAAAGTCTAACTTAGTGAGATGACAGGTTTGTTGGAGGATGGTTTCCCCACAGGGTTCTTTCCCAGGCTGGAGTCTGTGGCACTATGTGCCTAGGCCCCGCGTTCGTATTCACACCCTTCGAAGTTAGCGAACCGTGATGCTGGTTGCGAGAGGCTCCCTCCCGCGTATTCTCTCACTGGGTCGAGCACGTGTCACTTTCCAGATGGTTCCTGCCTGGGTGTGCATACCATGCGAGATGGTAGCGGAAAGGTGGTTTTCTGCGGAGTGCAGTTGGACAGAGTCTATTATGTACTACGGCACGGTCAACACTGGACCCATAGCGATTTTTCAAAGCCTTCTAACGCAACGAAATGAGGCGAGTCTTGAAAGATGGTTCCCCGCTGTTGTTTCGCAGAGGTGAGGATTCGGCACTTTTACCGTGTAGGCCCTGCCCACGTTTAAAGAGTTCGCAGCGAAACCTTGATAGACTTAGTTGGGAAGACTGTGAGACCCCAGTGCTGTTTCCAGAGGCGAGGGTATGGCACTTGCCGCATAAGCCCGCCATCCGTTTTCGACACAGCAGCCTCAGTGAGACAAGATGCTAGTGGAAAGATGGCTTGCCCAGGGCGTTTCGTGCGGTGGAGTGCCTGGCACCTTGGGTGTAGGTCGGCACGGGTTTTCAACGTGTGGCTTACCGCAACTCGGTGTTAGTTCCTCAGCTGATTCCTGCACACTTTCGTTTCTCGGGGTTGAGTGCATGGCCGTGGCGTCGTGGGCCCCGCATGGGTTTTCAAGCGCTACGTAACCCTTACTGACACGAGGTGCCCGTTGAAAGATGGTTTCGCCATCTGTTCTTTGCCAAGAGGTGAGCGTACGGCACGTTGCGGGGCGGGGGCACAGTCCTCGCACGGCTGTTCCAACACCTCTCACCTGGGGGAACCCAGACGTTAGCCGGGAAGATGGGTTTCTCCACAGCGATCTTTCAGAGTCGGGTGTGTGCCACTTTGCCCCCAGGGTTGCCGGCATTGGGTTTCAGACGCTTCAAAGTGAGTGAAACAAGACGTTACTCGAAAAGACGGTGATCCCACCGTGTTGTTCCTCGGAGGGGAGTATAGGGCACCTTATGCTTCGGCCCCGCAAGGATGTTCCAGGCCCTCCTAAATGAGTGGAGACTCAGGGTAGTTGAACGACGGTTTCACCACTCTGCCGTTTCACAGAGTTGAGTAGCTGGCCCGCTCCGCATACGCCCTGCAGAGTAGAGTCTTCAAACGTATTCGGCAGAGCGAAACCAGACGGGACTTGAACCAGACGGCCTCCCCACAAGTGCTGTGTCACAGAGTTCAGTATGGGGCATGTTTCCCGCTAGGCCTCGCCATAGGTTTTCAGGCACTTTTACTTACACGAGGTGACTGTGGAAAGATGGCTTCCCGACCGCGTCCGTTGTGTTGGGTACATGGCGCTTTCCATGGAGACCCTGCATTTCCTTTCCAGCATTTCTGACTTCCGGAAACAATGTCTGAGTTGAAAGACGGTCCCTCTCCCCCTTCCTCCTCCACCCTCTCCCCCCGTCCCCCCTCCCATACACACACACACACACGCACACACACACACACACAGTGTCGTCTCACAGAGTTGATTGACTCTACGGCACTTTCCTCAGGGGCCCCCGCATGGTTTTTCAGACACGCGTCAGCCAAACCAGCTGTGAGTCGAAGGATGTGTAAGCAGCCGTGTTGCTTCCAAGAGTTGAGTACATGGCCCTTTCCGTGCAGCTGCCCCCCACAGGTGCTCAAACACTTGTAACTGTGAAAGGAGACGTTAGATGAAAGACCGTCGCACTCCAAGGGTTGTCTCGCAGAGCTGAGGACAAGGCCCTTTCCGCATAGGGCCTGCGTTCGTTTTCAGACACTTCTAACCTAATGAAGCAAGTCGATCGTTGAAAGGTAGTTCCCCGGTGTCTCACAGAGTTGAGTATACGGCCCTTGCCGTGGAGCACCCGCAGGCATCTCAACGCTCGTAACTTAGTGAACCAAGGTGCGAGTGGAAGGAGGATGGTCACCCCGCAGCGTCGATTCGCAGAGTTGAGCGTATGTGACCCTTTCCACCCTTTCCGCCCTGCCTGGTGTTTCACGAACCCTTCTGGGTTCGTGACGTCACAGACTAGTGACACGCTGGTGTCACCACCCTGGTGTGTCGCAGACTGCAGTAGATGGCGGCGCTTCCCTCCGAGTTCCTCGCACGCCTTCACAAACAGGACCAACTTGGTGAAACGAGAAGCTAGTTGAAACCATGGATTCCGCACCGTGTGGCTTGAGAGAGTTGAGGACGTGGCGCTTTCCCCATCGGCCCCGCGTCCGTTTTCAATCGCCTGTACCATCGTGAAACCAGATTCAGTCAAAGAGAGTTCTCCACGATACTTGTTTCCACACGCTCGCGCGTATTGTGTCCCTTTCCCCACAGTTTCCGCAGGTGTTTCCACACACGTCTAACGTAGTGAACCTGATGATGTTCCTTGAAGGATGGCTTCACCACCCTGTTGTTCCGCAGAGTTCGGGCACAGGCCACTTTCCGTGTAGGCCCTGCGTAGGTTTCAGGCCACGTCTAGCTTTGGGAAACGAGATGTTAGGGGAAAGGTGCTCTCCACGAAGTGGTTCATGCAGTTGGCACAGAGGAACTCTCGTTGTGGGCCCTACCTTTGTCTTCCAACTATTCTCACTGAGTGCAAAAGAGATGCAGTTACCTGAGAGATGTTTTCCCACAGTGTTGTACCACAGAGTTGAGCGATCCGTGCCACTTCTTCACCCCACCCCCACCCCCCCACCCCCACCCCCCATAGGCCCTGGGAGTTTTCGAACACTTTAATTTCATCCAGCGAAAGCACAGGGCCGTTGAAAGAGGGCTTCACCGCCATGTGGTTTCAGAGATTCGAGGTATGGCCCTTCCCACACACGCCCCCGCATGGTTGAGGTTTTCAGACGCTCCTCACCTCGTGATACAAGGTTTCCTGGAAAAGTGGCTTCCGCCAAGTGCAGTTTGACAAAGGGTACGGCACTGCGGGCACAGGCCCTGCATAGTTTTGCCAACACTTGCGACTTACCCCAGACGACGTGTCTGCGGAATGATGGGTTCCCCGCAGTGTCGCACCGCAGAATGGAGTCTATGGCGCTCCGCGTGTAAGCCCCGCATAGGCTTTCCAAATTGTCTCACTTGGTGAGACCAGACGCTCCTGGAAAGAATTTTCTCACGACCGTGTGGTTTCAGAGAGTTGAGTTTATGGCACTTGCCTCATCGCCTTCTCCTAGGTTTTCAAACACTTGTAACAGCGAAAGCAGAAATGTGCGTTGAAAGACGGCTCCACCACAGTGCAAGCAGGTGTTGTTTCCCAGCCTTGAGGATTTGACACTGTCCACAGAGGCCCCGCCTAGCTTTTCCAACACTTCCAACTTCGTGATGCGAGACGGTAGTCGAAAAGGGGTTTGTTTCTGCAAAGTGCAGTGCGACAGAGCCTATGGCCCTATCGGCACAGGCCCTCCAGAGTTTTTCACAAAGTCTAACTTAGTGAGATGACAGGTTTGTTGGAGGATGGTTTCCCCACAGGGTTCTTTCCCAGGCTGGAGTCTGTGGCACTATGTGCCTAGGCCCGCGTTCGTATTCACACCCTTCGAAGTTAGCGAACCGTGATGCTGGTTGCGAGAGGCTCCCTCCCGCGTATTCTCTCACTGGGTCGAGCACGTGTCACTTTCCAGATGGTTCCTGCCTGGGTGTGCATACCATGCGAGATGGTAGCGGAAAGGTGGTTTCTGCGGAGTGCAGTTGGACAGAGTCTATTATGTACTACGGCACGGTCAACACTGGACCATAGCGATTTTTCAAAGCCTTCTAACGCAACGAAATGAGGCGAGTCTTGAAAGATGGTTCCCCGCTGTTGTTTCGCAGAGGTGAGGATTCGGCACTTTTACCGTGTAGGCCCTGCCCACGTTTTAAAAGAGTTCGCAGCGAAACCTTGATAGACTTAGTTGGGAAGACTGTGAGACCCCAGTGGCTGTTTCCAGAGGCGAGGGTATGGCACTTGCCGCATAAGCCCGCCATCCGTTTTCGACACAGCAGCCTCAGTGAGGACAAGATGCTAGTGGAAAGATGGGCTTTGGAAAGATGGCTTGCCCAGGGCGTTTCGTGCGGTGGAGTGCCTGGCACCTTGGGTGTAGGTCGGCACGGGTTTTCCAACGTGTGGCTTACCGCAACTCGGTGTTAGTTCCTCAGCTGATTCCTGCACACTTTCGTTTCTCGGGGTTGAGTGCATGGCCGTGGCGTCGTGGGCCCCGCATGGGTTTTCAAGCGCTACGTAACCTTACTGACACGAGGTGCCCGTTGAAAGATGGTTTCGCCATCTTGTTCTTTGCCAAGAGGTGAGCGTACGGCACGTGCGGGGCGGGGGGGCACAGTCCTCGCACGGCTGTTCCAACACCTCTCACCTGGGGGAACCCAGACGTTAGCCGGGAAGATGGTTTCTCCACAGCGATCTTTCAGAGTCGGGTGTGTGCCACTTTGCCCCCAGGGTTGCCGGCATTGGGTTTTCAGACGCTTCAAAGTGAGTGAAACAAGACGTTACTCGAAAGACGGTGATCCCACCGTGTTGTTCCTCGGAGGGGAGTATAGGGCACCTTATGCTTCGGCCCCGCAAGGATGTTCCAGCCCTCCTAAATGAGTGGAGACTCAGGGTAGTTGAACGACGGTTTCACCACTCTGCCGTTTCACAGAGTTGAGTAGCTGGCCCGCTCCGCATACGCCCTGCAGAGTAGAGTCTTCAAACGTATTCGGCAGAGCGAAACCAGACGGGACTTGAACCAGACGGCCTCCCCACAAGTGCTGTGTCACAGAGTTCAGTATGGGGCATGTTTCCCGCTAGGCCTCGCCATAGGTTTTCAGGCACTTTTAACTTACACGAGGTGACTGTGGAAAGATGGCTTCCCGACCGCGTCGTTGTGTTGGGTACATGGCGCTTTCCATGGGAGACCCTGCATTTCCTTTCCAGCATTTCTGACTTCCGGAAACAATGTCTGAGTTGAAAGACGGTCCCTCTCCCCCTTCCTCCTCCACCCTCTCCCCCCGTCCCCCCTCCCATACACACACACACACACGACACACACACACACACACAGTGTCGTCTCACAGAGTTGATTGACTCTACGGCACTTTCCTCAGGGGCCCCCGCATGGTTTTCAGACACGCGTCAGCCAAACCAGCTGTGAGTCGAAGGATGTGTAAGCAGCCGTGTTGCTTCCAAGAGTTGAGTACATGGCCCTTTCCGTGCAGCTGCCCCCACAGGTGCTCAAACACTTGTAACTGTGAAAGGAGACGTTAGATGAAAGACCGTCGCACTCCAAGGGTTGTCTCGCAGAGCTGAGGACAAGGCCCTTTCCGCATAGGGCCTGCGTTCGTTTTCAGACACTTCTAACCTAATGAAGCAAGTCGATCGTTGAAAGGTAGTTCCCCGGTGTCTCACAGAGTTGAGTATACGGCCCTTGCCGTGGAGCACCCGCAGGCATCTCAAACGCTCGTAACTTAGTGAACCAAGGTGCGAGTGGAAGGAGGATGGTCACCCCGCAGCGTCGATTCGCAGAGTTGAGCGTATGTGACCCTTTCCACCCTTTCCGCCCTGCCTGGTGTTTCACGAACCCTTCTGGGTTCGTGACGTCACAGACTAGTGACACGCTGGTGTCACCACCCTGGTGTGTCGCAGACTGCAGTAGATGGCGGCGCTTCCCTCCGAGTTCCTCGCACGCCTTCACAAACAGGACCAACTTGGTGAAACGAGAAGCTAGTTGAAACATGGATTCCGCACCGTGTGGCTTGAGAGAGTTGAGTACGTGGCGCTTTCCCCATCGGCCCCGCGTACGTTTTCAATAGCCCTGTACCATCGTGAAACCAGATTTCAGTCAAAAGAGAGTTTCTCCACGATACTTGTTTCCACCACGCTCGCGCGTATTGTGTCCCTTTCCCCACAGTTTTCCGCAGGTGTTCCCACCCACGTCTAACGTAGTGAAACCTGATGATGTTCCTTGAAGGATGGCTTCACCACCCTGTTGTTCCGCAGAGTTCGGGCACAGGCCACTTTCCGTGTAGGCCCTGCGTAGGTTTCAGGCCACCGACTAGCTTTGGGAAACGAGATGTTAGGGGAAAGGTGCTCTCCACGAAGTGGTTCATGCAGTTGGCACAGAGGAACCTCGTTGTGGGCCCTACCTTTGTCTTCCAACTATTCTCACTGAGTGCAAAGAGATGCAGTTACCTGAGAGATGTTTTCCCCACAGTGTTGTACCACAGAGTTGAGCGATCCGTGCCACTTCCTCACCCCCACCCCCACCCCCACCCCCACCCCCCATAGGCCCTGGGAGTTTTCGAACACTTTTAATTTCATCCAGCGAAAGCACAGGGCCGTTGAAAGAGGGCTTCACCGCCATGTGGTTTCAGAGATTCGAGGTATGGCCCTTCCCACACACGCCCCCGCATGGTTGAGGTTTTCAGACGCTCCTCACCTCGTGATACAAGGTGTTCCTGGAAAAGTGGCTTCCGCCAAGTGCAGTTTGACAAAGGGTACGGCACTGCGGGCACAGGCCCTGCATAGTTTTGCCAACACTTGCGACTTACCCCAGACGACGTGTCTGCGGAATGATGGGTTCCCCGCAGTGTCGCACCGCAGAATGGAGTCTATGGCGCTCCGCGTGTAAGCCCCGCATAGGCTTTCCAAATTGTCTCACTTGGTGAGACCAGACGCTCCTGGAAAGAATTTTCTCACGACCGTGTGTTTCAGAGAGTTGAGTTTATGGCACTTGCCTCATCGCCTTCTCCTAGGTTTTCAAACACTTGTAACAGCGAAAGCAGAATGTGCGTTGAAAGACGGCTCCACCACAGTGCAAGCAGGTGTTGTTTCCCAGCCTTGAGGATTTGACACTGTCCACAGAGGCCCCGCCTAGCTTTTCCAACACTTCCAACTTCGTGATGCGAGACGGTAGTCGAAAAGGGGTTTGTTTCTGCAAAGTGCAGTGCGACAGAGCCTATGGCCCTATCGGCACAGGCCCTCCAGAGTTTTTCACAAAGTCTAACTTAGTGAGATGACAGGTTTGTTGGAGGATGGTTTCCCCACAGGGTTCTTTCCCAGGCTGGAGTCTGTGGCACTATGTGCCTAGGCCCCGCGTTCGTATTCACACCCTTCGAAGTTAGCGAACCGTGATGCTGGTTGCGAGAGGCTCCCTCCCGCGTATTCTCTCACTGGGTCGAGCACGTGTCACTTTCCAGATGGTTCCTGCCTGGGTGTGCATACCATGCGAGATGGTAGCGGAAAGGTGGTTTCTGCGGAGTGCAGTTGGACAGAGTCTATTATGTACTACGGCACGGTCAACACTGGACCCATAGCGATTTTTCAAAGCCTTCTAACGCAACGAAATGAGGCGAGTCTTGAAAGATGGTTCCCCGCTGTTGTTTCGCAGAGGTGAGGATTCGGCACTTTTACCGTGTAGGCCCTGCCCACGTTTTAAAAGAGTTCGCAGCGAAACCTTGATAGACTTAGTTGGGAAGACTGTGAGACCCCAGTGCTGTTTCCAGAGGCGAGGGTATGGCACTTGCCGCATAAGCCCGCCATCCGTTTTCGACACAGCAGCCTCAGTGAGACAAGATGCTAGTGGAAAGATGGCTTGCCCAGGGCGTTTCGTGCGGTGGAGTGCCTGGCACCTTGGGTGTAGGTCGGCACGGGTTTTCCAACGTGTGGCTTACCGCAACTCGGTGTTAGTTCCTCAGCTGATTCCTGCACACTTTCGTTTCTCGGGGTTGAGTGCATGGCCGTGGCGTCGTGGGCCCCGCATGGGTTTTCAAGCGCTACGTAACCTTACTGACACGAGGTGCCCGTTGAAAGATGGTTTCGCCATCTTGTTCTTTGCCAAGAGGTGAGCGTACGGCACGTTGCGGGGCGGGGGGCACAGTCCTCGCACGGCTGTTCCAACACCTCTCACCTGGGGGAACCCAGACGTTAGCCGGGAAGATGGTTTCTCCACAGCGATCTTTCAGAGTCGGGTGTGTGCCACTTTGCCCCCAGGGTTGCCGGCATTGGGTTTCAGACGCTTCAAAGTGAGTGAAACAAGACGTTACTCGAAAGACGGTGATCCCACCGTGTTGTTCCTCGGAGGGGAGTATAGGGCACCTTATGCTTCGGCCCCGCAAGGATGTTCCAGCCCTCCTAAATGAGTGGAGACTCAGGGTAGTTGAACGACGGTTTCACCACTCTGCCGTTTCACAGAGTTGAGTAGCTGGCCCGCTCCGCATACGCCCTGCAGAGTAGAGTCTTCAAACGTATTCGGCAGAGCGAAACCAGACGGGACTTGAACCAGACGGCCTCCCCACAAGTGCTGTGTCACAGAGTTCAGTATGGGGCATGTTTCCCGCTAGGCCTCGCCATAGGTTTTCAGGCACTTTTAACTTACACGAGGTGACTGTGGAAAGATGGCTTCCCGACCGCGTCCGTTGTGTTGGGTACATGGCGCTTTCCATGGAGACCCTGCATTTCCTTTCCAGCATTTCTGACTTCCGGAAACAATGTCTGAGTTGAAAGACGGTCCCTCTCCCCCTTCCTCCTCCACCCTCTCCCCCCGTCCCCCCTCCCATACACACACACACACACGCACACACACACACACACACAGTGTCGTCTCACAGAGTTGATTGACTCTACGGCACTTTCCTCAGGGGCCCCCGCATGGTTTTCAGACACGCGTCAGCCAAACCAGCTGTGAGTCGAAGGATGTGTAAGCAGCCGTGTTGCTTCCAAGAGTTGAGTACATGGCCCTTTCCGTGCAGCTGCCCCCACAGGTGCTCAAACACTTGTAACTGTGAAAGGAGACGTTAGATGAAAGACCGTCGCACTCCAAGGGTTGTCTCGCAGAGCTGAGGACAAGGCCCTTTCCGCATAGGGCCTGCGTTCGTTTTCAGACACTTCTAACCTAATGAAGCAAGTCGATCGTTGAAAGGTAGTTCCCCGGTGTCTCACAGAGTTGAGTATACGGCCCTTGCCGTGGAGCACCCGCAGGCATCTCAAACGCTCGTAACTTAGTGAACCAAGGTGCGAGTGGAAGGAGGATGGTCACCCCGCAGCGTCGATTCGCAGAGTTGAGCGTATGTGACCCTTTCCACCCTTTCCGCCCTGCCTGGTGTTTCACGAACCCTTCTGGGTTCGTGACGTCACAGACTAGTGACACGCTGGTGTCACCACCCTGGTGTGTCGCAGACTGCAGTAGATGGCGGCGCTTCCCTCCGAGTTCCTCGCACGCCTTCACAAACAGGACCAACTTGGTGAAACGAGAAGCTAGTTGAAACCAAGGATTCCGCACCGTGTGGCTTGAGAGAGTTGAGTACGTGGCGCTTTCCCCATCGGCCCCGCGTCCGTTTTCAATCGCCTGTACCATCGTGAAACCAGATTTCAGTCAAAAGAGAGTTTCTCCACGATACTTGTTTCCACACGCTCGCGCGTATTGTGTCCCTTTCCCCACAGTTTTCCGCAGGTGTTTCCACACACGTCTAACGTAGTGAAACCTGATGATGTTCCTTGAAGGATGGCTTCACCACCCTGTTGTTCCGCAGAGTTCGGGCACAGGCCACTTTCCGTGTAGGCCCTGCGTAGGTTTCAGGCCACGTCTAGCTTTGGGAAACGAGATGTTAGGGGAAAGGTGCTCTCCACGAAGTGGTTCATGCAGTTGGCACAGAGGAACTCTCGTTGTGGGCCCTACCTTTGTCTTCCAACTATTCTCACTGAGTGCAAAGAGATGCAGTTACCTGAGAGATGTTTTCCCCACAGTGTTGTACCACAGAGTTGAGCGATCCGTGCCACTTCCTCACCCCCACCCCCACCCCCACCCCCACCCCCCATAGGCCCTGGGAGTTTTCGAACACTTTTAATTTCATCCAGCGAAAGCACAGGGCCGTTGAAAGAGGGCTTCACCGCCATGTGGTTTCAGAGATTCGAGGTATGGCCCTTCCCACACACGCCCCCGCATGGTTGAGGTTTTCAGACGCTCCTCACCTCGTGATACAAGGTGTTCCTGGAAAAGTGGCTTCCGCCAAGTGCAGTTTGACAAAGGGTACGGCACTGCGGGCACAGGCCCTGCATAGTTTTGCCAACACTTGCGACTTACCCCAGACGACGTGTCTGCGGAATGATGGGTTCCCCGCAGTGTCGCACCGCAGAATGGAGTCTATGGCGCTCCGCGTGTAAGCCCCGCATAGGCTTTCCAAATTGTCTCACTTGGTGAGACCAGACGCTCCTGGAAAGAATTTTCTCACGACCGTGTGGTTTCAGAGAGTTGAGTTTATGGCACTTGCCTCATCGCCTTCTCCTAGGTTTTCAAACACTTGTAACAGCGAAAGCAGAATGTGCGTTGAAAGACGGCTCCACCACAGTGCAAGCAGGTGTTGTTTCCCAGCCTTGAGGATTTGACACTGTCCACAGAGGCCCCGCCTAGCTTTTCCAACACTTCCAACTTCGTGATGCGAGACGGTAGTCGAAAAGGGGTTTGTTTCTGCAAAGTGCAGTGCGACAGAGCCTATGGCCCTATCGGCACAGGCCCTCCAGAGTTTTTCACAAAGTCTAACTTAGTGAGATGACAGGTTTGTTGGAGGATGGTTTCCCCACAGGGTTCTTTCCCAGGCTGGAGTCTGTGGCACTATGTGCCTAGGCCCCGCGTTCGTATTCACACCCTTCGAAGTTAGCGAACCGTGATGCTGGTTGCGAGAGGCTCCCTCCCGCGTATTCTCTCACTGGGTCGAGCACGTGTCACTTTCCAGATGGTTCCTGCCTGGGTGTGCATACCATGCGAGATGGTAGCGGAAAGGTGGTTTCTGCGGAGTGCAGTTGGACAGAGTCTATTATGTACTACGGCACGGTCAACACTGGACCCATAGCGATTTTTCAAAGCCTTCTAACGCAACGAAATGAGGCGAGTCTTGAAAGATGGTTCCCCGCTGTTGTTTCGCAGAGGTGAGGATTCGGCACTTTTACCGTGTAGGCCCTGCCCACGTTTTAAAAGAGTTCGCAGCGAAACCTTGATAGACTTAGTTGGGAAGACTGTGAGACCCCAGTGCTGTTTCCAGAGGCGAGGGTATGGCACTTGCCGCATAAGCCCGCCATCCGTTTTCGACACAGCAGCCTCAGTGAGACAAGATGCTAGTGGAAAGATGGCTTGCCCAGGGCGTTTCGTGCGGTGGAGTGCCTGGCACCTTGGGTGTAGGTCGGCACGGGTTTTCCAACGTGTGGCTTACCGCAACTCGGTGTTAGTTCCTCAGCTGATTCCTGCACACTTTCGTTTCTCGGGGTTGAGTGCATGGCCGTGGCGTCGTGGGCCCCGCATGGGTTTTCAAGCGCTACGTAACCTTACTGACACGAGGTGCCCGTTGAAAGATGGTTTCGCCATCTTGTTCTTTGCCAAGAGGTGAGCGTACGGCACGTTGCGGGGCGGGGGGCACAGTCCTCGCACGGCTGTTCCAACACCTCTCACCTGGGGGAACCCAGACGTTAGCCGGGAAGATGGTTTCTCCACAGCGATCTTTCAGAGTCGGGTGTGTGCCACTTTGCCCCCAGGGTTGCCGGCATTGGGTTTCAGACGCTTCAAAGTGAGTGAAACAAGACGTTACTCGAAAGACGGTGATCCCACCGTGTTGTTCCTCGGAGGGGAGTATAGGGCACCTTATGCTTCGGCCCCCGCAAGGATGTTCCAGCCCTCCTAAATGAGTGGAGACTCAGGGTAGTTGAACGACGGTTTCACCACTCTGCCGTTTCACAGAGTTGAGTAGCTGGCCCGCTCCGCATACGCCCTGCAGAGTAGAGTCTTCAAACGTATTCGGCAGAGCGAAACCAGACGGGACTTGAACCAGACGGCCTCCCCACAAGTGCTGTGTCACAGAGTTCAGTATGGGGCATGTTTCCCGCTAGGCCTCGCCATAGGTTTTCAGGCACTTTTAACTTACACGAGGTGACTGTGGAAAGATGGCTTCCCGACCGCGTCCGTTGTGTTGGGTACATGGCGCTTTCCATGGAGACCCTGCATTTCCTTTCCAGCATTTCTGACTTCCGGAAACAATGTCTGAGTTGAAAGACGGTCCCTCTCCCCCTTCCTCCTCCACCCTCTCCCCCCGTCCCCCCTCCCATACACACACACACACACGCACACACACACACACACACAGTGTCGTCTCACAGAGTTGATTGACTCTACGGCACTTTCCTCAGGGGCCCCCGCATGGTTTTCAGACACGCGTCAGCCAAACCAGCTGTGAGTCGAAGGATGTGTAAGCAGCCGTGTTGCTTCCAAGAGTTGAGTACATGGCCCTTTCCGTGCAGCTGCCCCCACAGGTGCTCAAACACTTGTAACTGTGAAAGGAGACGTTAGATGAAAGACCGTCGCACTCCAAGGGTTGTCTCGCAGAGCTGAGGACAAGGCCCTTTCCGCATAGGGCCTGCGTTCGTTTTCAGACACTTCTAACCTAATGAAGCAAGTCGATCGTTGAAAGGTAGTTCCCCGGTGTCTCACAGAGTTGAGTATACGGCCCTTGCCGTGGAGCACCCGCAGGCATCTCAAACGCTCGTAACTTAGTGAACCAAGGTGCGAGTGGAAGGAGGATGGTCACCCCGCAGCGTCGATTCGCAGAGTTGAGCGTATGTGACCCTTTCCACCCTTTCCGCCCTGCCTGGTGTTTCACGAACCCTTCTGGGTTCGTGACGTCACAGACTAGTGACACGCTGGTGTCACCACCCTGGTGTGTCGCAGACTGCAGTAGATGGCGGCGCTTCCCTCCGAGTTCCTCGCACGCCTTCACAAACAGGACCAACTTGGTGAAACGAGAAGCTAGTTGAAACCATGGATTCCGCACCGTGTGGCTTGAGAGAGTTGAGTACGTGGCGCTTTCCCCATCGGCCCCGCGTCCGTTTTCAATCGCCTGTACCATCGTGAAACCAGATTTCAGTCAAAAGAGAGTTTCTCCACGATACTTGTTTCCACACGCTCGCGCGTATTGTGTCCCTTTCCCCACAGTTTTCCGCAGGTGTTTCCACACACGTCTAACGTAGTGAAACCTGATGATGTTCCTTGAAGGATGGCTTCACCACCCTGTTGTTCCGCAGAGTTCGGGCACAGGCCACTTTCCGTGTAGGCCCTGCGTAGGTTTCAGGCCACGTCTAGCTTTGGGAAACGAGATGTTAGGGGAAAGGTGCTCTCCACGAAGTGGTTCATGCAGTTGGCACAGAGGAACTCTCGTTGTGGGCCCTACCTTTGTCTTCCAACTATTCTCACTGAGTGCAAAGAGATGCAGTTACCTGAGAGATGTTTTCCCCACAGTGTTGTACCACAGAGTTGAGCGATCCGTGCCACTTCCTCACCCCCACCCCCACCCCCACCCCCACCCCCCATAGGCCCTGGGAGTTTTCGAACACTTTTAATTTCATCCAGCGAAAGCACAGGGCCGTTGAAAGAGGGCTTCACCGCCATGTGGTTTCAGAGATTCGAGGTATGGCCCTTCCCACACACGCCCCCGCATGGTTGAGGTTTTCAGACGCTCCTCACCTCGTGATACAAGGTGTTCCTGGAAAAGTGGCTTCCGCCAAGTGCAGTTTGACAAAGGGTACGGCACTGCGGGCACAGGCCCTGCATAGTTTTGCCAACACTTGCGACTTACCCCAGACGACGTGTCTGCGGAATGATGGGTTCCCCGCAGTGTCGCACCGCAGAATGGAGTCTATGGCGCTCCGCGTGTAAGCCCCGCATAGGCTTTCCAAATTGTCTCACTTGGTGAGACCAGACGCTCCTGGAAAGAATTTTCTCACGACCGTGTGGTTTCAGAGAGTTGAGTTTATGGCACTTGCCTCATCGCCTTCTCCTAGGTTTTCAAACACTTGTAACAGCGAAAGCAGAATGTGCGTTGAAAGACGGCTCCACCACAGTGCAAGCAGGTGTTGTTTCCCAGCCTTGAGGATTTGACACTGTCCACAGAGGCCCCGCCTAGCTTTTCCAACACTTCCAACTTCGTGATGCGAGACGGTAGTCGAAAAGGGGTTTGTTTCTGCAAAGTGCAGTGCGACAGAGCCTATGGCCCTATCGGCACAGGCCCTCCAGAGTTTTTCACAAAGTCTAACTTAGTGAGATGACAGGTTTGTTGGAGGATGGTTTCCCCACAGGGTTCTTTCCCAGGCTGGAGTCTGTGGCACTATGTGCCTAGGCCCCGCGTTCGTATTCACACCCTTCGAAGTTAGCGAACCGTGATGCTGGTTGCGAGAGGCTCCCTCCCGCGTATTCTCTCACTGGGTCGAGCACGTGTCACTTTCCAGATGGTTCCTGCCTGGGTGTGCATACCATGCGAGATGGTAGCGGAAAGGTGGTTTCTGCGGAGTGCAGTTGGACAGAGTCTATTATGTACTACGGCACGGTCAACACTGGACCCATAGCGATTTTTCAAAGCCTTCTAACGCAACGAAATGAGGCGAGTCTTGAAAGATGGTTCCCCGCTGTTGTTTCGCAGAGGTGAGGATTCGGCACTTTTACCGTGTAGGCCCTGCCCACGTTTTAAAAGAGTTCGCAGCGAAACCTTGATAGACTTAGTTGGGAAGACTGTGAGACCCCAGTGCTGTTTCCAGAGGCGAGGGTATGGCACTTGCCGCATAAGCCCGCCATCCGTTTTCGACACAGCAGCCTCAGTGAGACAAGATGCTAGTGGAAAGATGGCTTGCCCAGGGCGTTTCGTGCGGTGGAGTGCCTGGCACCTTGGGTGTAGGTCGGCACGGGTTTTCCAACGTGTGGCTTACCGCAACTCGGTGTTAGTTCCTCAGCTGATTCCTGCACACTTTCGTTTCTCGGGGTTGAGTGCATGGCCGTGGCGTCGTGGGCCCCGCATGGGTTTTCAAGCGCTACGTAACCTTACTGACACGAGGTGCCCGTTGAAAGATGGTTTCGCCATCTTGTTCTTTGCCAAGAGGTGAGCGTACGGCACGTTGCGGGGCGGGGGGCACAGTCCTCGCACGGCTGTTCCAACACCTCTCACCTGGGGGAACCCAGACGTTAGCCGGGAAGATGGTTTCTCCACAGCGATCTTTCAGAGTCGGGTGTGTGCCACTTTGCCCCCAGGGTTGCCGGCATTGGGTTTCAGACGCTTCAAAGTGAGTGAAACAAGACGTTACTCGAAAGACGGTGATCCCACCGTGTTGTTCCTCGGAGGGGAGTATAGGGCACCTTATGCTTCGGCCCCGCAAGGATGTTCCAGCCCTCCTAAATGAGTGGAGACTCAGGGTAGTTGAACGACGGTTTCACCACTCTGCCGTTTCACAGAGTTGAGTAGCTGGCCCGCTCCGCATACGCCCTGCAGAGTAGAGTCTTCAAACGTATTCGGCAGAGCGAAACCAGACGGGACTTGAACCAGACGGCCTCCCCACAAGTGCTGTGTCACAGAGTTCAGTATGGGGCATGTTTCCCGCTAGGCCTCGCCATAGGTTTTCAGGCACTTTTAACTTACACGAGGTGACTGTGGAAAGATGGCTTCCCGACCGCGTCCGTTGTGTTGGGTACATGGCGCTTTCCATGGAGACCCTGCATTTCCTTTCCAGCATTTCTGACTTCCGGAAACAATGTCTGAGTTGAAAGACGGTCCCTCTCCCCCTTCCTCCTCCACCCTCTCCCCCCGTCCCCCCTCCCATACACACACACACACACGCACACACACACACACACACAGTGTCGTCTCACAGAGTTGATTGACTCTACGGCACTTTCCTCAGGGGCCCCCGCATGGTTTTCAGACACGCGTCAGCCAAACCAGCTGTGAGTCGAAGGATGTGTAAGCAGCCGTGTTGCTTCCAAGAGTTGAGTACATGGCCCTTTCCGTGCAGCTGCCCCCACAGGTGCTCAAACACTTGTAACTGTGAAAGGAGACGTTAGATGAAAGACCGTCGCACTCCAAGGGTTGTCTCGCAGAGCTGAGGACAAGGCCCTTTCCGCATAGGGCCTGCGTTCGTTTTCAGACACTTCTAACCTAATGAAGCAAGTCGATCGTTGAAAGGTAGTTCCCCGGTGTCTCACAGAGTTGAGTATACGGCCCTTGCCGTGGAGCACCCGCAGGCATCTCAAACGCTCGTAACTTAGTGAACCAAGGTGCGAGTGGAAGGAGGATGGTCACCCCGCAGCGTCGATTCGCAGAGTTGAGCGTATGTGACCCTTTCCACCCTTTCCGCCCTGCCTGGTGTTTCACGAACCCTTCTGGGTTCGTGACGTCACAGACTAGTGACACGCTGGTGTCACCACCCTGGTGTGTCGCAGACTGCAGTAGATGGCGGCGCTTCCCTCCGAGTTCCTCGCACGCCTTCACAAACAGGACCAACTTGGTGAAACGAGAAGCTAGTTGAAACCATGGATTCCGCACCGTGTGGCTTGAGAGAGTTGAGTACGTGGCGCTTTCCCCATCGGCCCCGCGTCCGTTTTCAATCGCCTGTACCATCGTGAAACCAGATTTCAGTCAAAAGAGAGTTTCTCCACGATACTTGTTTCCACACGCTCGCGCGTATTGTGTCCCTTTCCCCACAGTTTTCCGCAGGTGTTTCCACACACGTCTAACGTAGTGAAACCTGATGATGTTCCTTGAAGGATGGCTTCACCACCCTGTTGTTCCGCAGAGTTCGGGCACAGGCCACTTTCCGTGTAGGCCCTGCGTAGGTTTCAGGCCACGTCTAGCTTTGGGAAACGAGATGTTAGGGGAAAGGTGCTCTCCACGAAGTGGTTCATGCAGTTGGCACAGAGGAACTCTCGTTGTGGGCCCTACCTTTGTCTTCCAACTATTCTCACTGAGTGCAAAGAGATGCAGTTACCTGAGAGATGTTTTCCCCACAGTGTTGTACCACAGAGTTGAGCGATCCGTGCCACTTCCTCACCCCACCCCCACCCCCACCCCCACCCCCACCCCCCATAGGCCCTGGGAGTTTTCGAACACTTTTAATTTCATCCAGCGAAAGCACAGGGCCGTTGAAAGAGGGCTTCACCGCCATGTGGTTTCAGAGATTCGAGGTATGGCCCTTCCCACACACGCCCCCGCATGGTTGAGGTTTTCAGACGCTCCTCACCTCGTGATACAAGGTGTTCCTGGAAAAGTGGCTTCCGCCAAGTGCAGTTTGACAAAGGGTACGGCACTGCGGGCACAGGCCCTGCATAGTTTTGCCAACACTTGCGACTTACCCCAGACGACGTGTCTGCGGAATGATGGGTTCCCCGCAGTGTCGCACCGCAGAATGGAGTCTATGGCGCTCCGCGTGTAAGCCCCGCATAGGCTTTCCAAATTGTCTCACTTGGTGAGACCAGACGCTCCTGGAAAGAATTTTCTCACGACCGTGTGGTTTCAGAGAGTTGAGTTTATGGCACTTGCCTCATCGCCTTCTCCTAGGTTTTCAAACACTTGTAACAGCGAAAGCAGAATGTGCGTTGAAAGACGGCTCCACCACAGTGCAAGCAGGTGTTGTTTCCCAGCCTTGAGGATTTGACACTGTCCACAGAGGCCCCGCCTAGCTTTTCCAACACTTCCAACTTCGTGATGCGAGACGGTAGTCGAAAAGGGGGTTTGTTTCTGCAAAGTGCAGTGCGACAGAGCCTATGGCCCTATCGGCACAGGCCCCTCCAGAGTTTTTCACAAAGTCTAACTTAGTGAGATGACAGGTTTGTTGGAGGATGGTTTCCCCACAGGGTTCTTTCCCAGGCTGGAGTCTGTGGCACTATGTGCCTAGGCCCCGCGTTCGTATTCACACCCTTCGAAGTTAGCGAACCGTGATGCTGGTTGCGAGAGGCTCCCTCCCGCGTATTCTCTCACTGGGTCGAGCACGTGTCACTTTCCAGATGGTTCCTGCCTGGGTGTGCATACCATGCGAGATGGTAGCGGAAAGGTGGTTTCTGCGGAGTGCAGTTGGACAGAGTCTATTATGTACTACGGCACGGTCAACACTGGACCCATAGCGATTTTTCAAAGCCTTCTAACGCAACGAAATGAGGCGAGTCTTGAAAGATGGTTCCCCGCTGTTGTTTCGCAGAGGTGAGGATTCGGCACTTTTACCGTGTAGGCCCTGCCCACGTTTTAAAAGAGTTCGCAGCGAAACCTTGATAGACTTAGTTGGGAAGACTGTGAGACCCCAGTGCTGTTTCCAGAGGCGAGGGTATGGCACTTGCCGCATAAGCCCGCCATCCGTTTTCGACACAGCAGCCTCAGTGAGACAAGATGCTAGTGGAAAGATGGCTTGCCCAGGGCGTTTCGTGCGGTGGAGTGCCTGGCACCTTGGGTGTAGGTCGGCACGGGTTTTCCAACGTGTGGCTTACCGCAACTCGGTGTTAGTTCCTCAGCTGATTCCTGCACACTTTCGTTTCTCGGGGTTGAGTGCATGGCCGTGGCGTCGTGGGCCCCGCATGGGTTTTCAAGCGCTACGTAACCTTACTGACACGAGGTGCCCGTTGAAAGATGGTTTCGCCATCTTGTTCTTTGCCAAGAGGTGAGCGTACGGCACGTTGCGGGGCGGGGGGCACAGTCCTCGCACGGCTGTTCCAACACCTCTCACCTGGGGGAACCCAGACGTTAGCCGGGAAGATGGTTTCTCCACAGCGATCTTTCAGAGTCGGGTGTGTGCCACTTTGCCCCCAGGGTTGCCGGCATTGGGTTTCAGACGCTTCAAAGTGAGTGAAACAAGACGTTACTCGAAAGACGGTGATCCCACCGTGTTGTTCCTCGGAGGGGAGTATAGGGCACCTTATGCTTCGGCCCCGCAAGGATGTTCCAGCCCTCCTAAATGAGTGGAGACTCAGGGTAGTTGAACGACGGTTTCACCACTCTGCCGTTTCACAGAGTTGAGTAGCTGGCCCGCTCCGCATACGCCCTGCAGAGTAGAGTCTTCAAACGTATTCGGCAGAGCGAAACCAGACGGGACTTGAACCAGACGGCCTCCCCACAAGTGCTGTGTCACAGAGTTCAGTATGGGGCATGTTTCCCGCTAGGCCTCGCCATAGGTTTTCAGGCACTTTTAACTTACACGAGGTGACTGTGGAAAGATGGCTTCCCGACCGCGTCCGTTGTGTTGGGTACATGGCGCTTTCCATGGAGACCCTGCATTCCTTTCCAGCATTTCTGACTTCCGGAAACAATGTCTGAGTTGAAAGACGGTCCCTTCTCCCCCTTCCTCCTCCACCCTCTCCCCCCGTCCCCCCCTCCCATACACACACACACACACGCACACACACACACACACACAGTGTCGTCTCACAGAGTTGATTGACTCTACGGCACTTTCCTCAGGGGCCCCCGCATGGTTTTCAGACACGCGTCAGCCAAACCAGCTGTGAGTCGAAGGATGTGTAAGCAGCCGTGTTGCTTCCAAGAGTTGAGTACATGGCCCTTTCCGTGCAGCTGCCCCCACAGGTGCTCAAACACTTGTAACTGTGAAAGGAGACGTTAGATGAAAGACCGTCGCACTCCAAGGGTTGTCTCGCAGAGCTGAGGACAAGGCCCTTTCCGCATAGGGCCTGCGTTCGTTTTCAGACACTTCTAACCTAATGAAGCAAGTCGATCGTTGAAAGGTAGTTCCCCGGTGTCTCACAGAGTTGAGGTATACGGCCCTTGCCGTGGAGCACCCGCAGGCATCTCAAACGCTCGTAACTTAGTGAACCAAGGTGCGAGTGGAAGGAGGATGGTCACCCCGCAGCGTCGATTCGCAGAGTTGAGCGTATGTGACCCTTTCCACCCTTTCCGCCCTGCCTGGTGTTTCACGAACCCTTCTGGGTTCGTGACGTCACAGACTAGTGACACGCTGGTGTCACCACCCTGGTGTGTCGCAGACTGCAGTAGATGGCGGCGCTTCCCTCCGAGTTCCTCGCACGCCTTCACAAACAGGACCAACTTGGTGAAACGAGAAGCTAGTTGAAACCATGGATTCCGCACCGTGTGGCTTGAGAGAGTTGAGTACGTGGCGCTTTCCCCATCGGCCCCGCGTCCGTTTTCAATCGCCTGTACCATCGTGAAACCAGATTTCAGTCAAAAGAGAGTTTCTCCACGATACTTGTTTCCACACGCTCGCGCGTATTGTGTCCCTTTCCCCACAGTTTCCGCAGGTGTTTCCACACACGTCTAACGTAGTGAAACCTGATGATGTTCCTTGAAGGATGGCTTCACCACCCTGTTGTTCCGCAGAGTTCGGGCACAGGCCACTTTCCGTGTAGGCCCTGCGTAGGTTTCAGGCCACGTCTAGCTTTGGGAAACGAGATGTTAGGGGAAAGGTGCTCTCCACGAAGTGGTTCATGCAGTTGGCACAGAGGAACTCTCGTTGTGGGCCCTACCTTTGTCTTCCAACTATTCTCACTGAGTGCAAAGAGATGCAGTTACCTGAGAGATGTTTTCCCCACAGTGTTGTACCACAGAGTTGAGCGATCCGTGCCACTTCCTCACCCCCACCCCCACCCCCCACCCCCACCCCCACCCCCCATAGGCCCTGGGAGTTTTCGAACACTTTTAATTTCATCCAGCGAAAGCACAGGGCCGTTGAAAGAGGGCTTCACCGCCATGTGGTTTCAGAGATTCGAGGTATGGCCCTTCCCACACACGCCCCCGCATGGTTGAGGTTTTCAGACGCTCCTCACCTCGTGATACAAGGTGTTCCTGGAAAAGTGGCTTCCGCCAAGTGCAGTTTGACAAAGGGTACGGCACTGCGGGCACAGGCCCTGCATAGTTTTGCCAACACTTGCGACTTACCCCAGACGACGTGTCTGCGGAATGATGGGTTCCCCGCAGTGTCGCACCGCAGAATGGAGTCTATGGCGCTCCGCGTGTAAGCCCCGCATAGGCTTTCCAAATTGTCTCACTTGGTGAGACCAGACGCTCCTGGAAAGAATTTTCTCACGACCGTGTGGTTTTTATGGCACTTGCCTCATCGCCTTCTCCTAGGTTTTCAAACACTTGTAACAGCGAAAGCAGAATGTGCGTTGAAAGACGGCTCCACCACAGTGCAAGCAGGTGTTGTTTCCCAGCCTTGAGGATTTGACACTGTCCACAGAGGCCCCGCCTAGCTTTTCCAACACTTCCAACTTCGTGATGCGAGACGGTAGTCGAAAAGGGGTTTGTTTCTGCAAAGTGCAGTGCGACAGAGCCTATGGCCCTATCGGCACAGGCCCTCCAGAGTTTTTCACAAAGTCTAACTTAGTGAGATGACAGGTTTGTTGGAGGATGGTTTCCCCACAGGGTTCTTTCCCAGGCTGGAGTCTGTGGCACTATGTGCCTAGGCCCCGCGTTCGTATTCACACCCTTCGAAGTTAGCGAACCGTGATGCTGGTTGCGAGAGGCTCCCTCCCGCGTATTCTCTCACTGGGTCGAGCACGTGTCACTTTCCAGATGGTTCCTGCCTGGGTGTGCATACCATGCGAGATGGTAGCGGAAAGGTGGTTTCTGCGGAGTGCAGTTGGACAGAGTCTATTATGTACTACGGCACGGTCAACACTGGACCCATAGCGATTTTTCAAAGCCTTCTAACGCAACGAAATGAGGCGAGTCTTGAAAGATGGTTCCCCGCTGTTGTTTCGCAGAGGTGAGGATTCGGCACTTTTACCGTGTAGGCCCTGCCCACGTTTTAAAAGAGTTCGCAGCGAAACCTTGATAGACTTAGTTGGGAAGACTGTGAGACCCCAGTGCTGTTTCCAGAGGCGAGGGTATGGCACTTGCCGCATAAGCCCGCCATCCGTTTTCGACACAGCAGCCTCAGTGAGACAAGATGCTAGTGGAAAGATGGCTTGCCCAGGGCGTTTCGTGCGGTGGAGTGCCTGGCACCTTGGGTGTAGGTCGGCACGGGTTTTCCAACGTGTGGCTTACCGCAACTCGGTGTTAGTTCCTCAGCTGATTCCTGCACACTTTCGTTTCTCGGGGTTGAGTGCATGGCCGTGGCGTCGTGGGCCCCGCATGGGTTTTCAAGCGCTACGTAACCTTACTGACACGAGGTGCCCGTTGAAAGATGGTTTCGCCATCTTGTTCTTTGCCAAGAGGTGAGCGTACGGCACGTTGCGGGGCGGGGGGCACAGTCCTCGCACGGCTGTTCCAACACCTCTCACCTGGGGGAACCCAGACGTTAGCCGGGAAGATGGTTTCTCCACAGCGATCTTTCAGAGTCGGGTGTGTGCCACTTTGCCCCCAGGGTTGCCGGCATTGGGTTTCAGACGCTTCAAAGTGAGTGAAACAAGACGTTACTCGAAAGACGGTGATCCCACCGTGTTGTTCCTCGGAGGGGAGTATAGGGCACCTTATGCTTCGGCCCCGCAAGGATGTTCCAGCCCTCCTAAATGAGTGGAGACTCAGGGTAGTTGAACGACGGTTTCACCACTCTGCCGTTTCACAGAGTTGAGTAGCTGGCCCGCTCCGCATACGCCCTGCAGAGTAGAGTCTTCAAACGTATTCGGCAGAGCGAAACCAGACGGGACTTGAACCAGACGGCCTCCCCACAAGTGCTGTGTCACAGAGTTCAGTATGGGGCATGTTTCCCGCTAGGCCTCGCCATAGGTTTTCAGGCACTTTTAACTTACACGAGGTGACTGTGGAAAGATGGCTTCCCGACCGCGTCCGTTGTGTTGGGTACATGGCGCTTTCCATGGAGACCCTGCATTTCCTTTCCAGCATTTCTGACTTCCGGAAACAATGTCTGAGTTGAAAGACGGTCCCTCTCCCCCTTCCTCCTCCACCCTCTCCCCCCGTCCCCCCTCCCATACACACACACACACACGCACACACACACACACACACAGTGTCGTCTCACAGAGTTGATTGACTCTACGGCACTTTCCTCAGGGGCCCCCGCATGGTTTTCAGACACGCGTCAGCCAAACCAGCTGTGAGTCGAAGGATGTGTAAGCAGCCGTGTTGCTTCCAAGAGTTGAGTACATGGCCCTTTCCGTGCAGCTGCCCCCACAGGTGCTCAAACACTTGTAACTGTGAAAGGAGACGTTAGATGAAAGACCGTCGCACTCCAAGGGTTGTCTCGCAGAGCTGAGGACAAGGCCCTTTCCGCATAGGGCCTGCGTTCGTTTTCAGACACTTCTAACCTAATGAAGCAAGTCGATCGTTGAAAGGTAGTTCCCCGGTGTCTCACAGAGTTGAGTATACGGCCCTTGCCGTGGAGCACCCGCAGGCATCTCAAACGCTCGTAACTTAGTGAACCAAGGTGCGAGTGGAAGGAGGATGGTCACCCCGCAGCGTCGATTCGCAGAGTTGAGCGTATGTGACCCTTTCCACCCTTTCCGCCCTGCCTGGTGTTTCACGAACCCTTCTGGGTTCGTGACGTCACAGACTAGTGACACGCTGGTGTCACCACCCTGGTGTGTCGCAGACTGCAGTAGATGGCGGCGCTTCCCTCCGAGTTCCTCGCACGCCTTCACAAACAGGACCAACTTGGTGAAACGAGAAGCTAGTTGAAACCATGGATTCCGCACCGTGTGGCTTGAGAGAGTTGAGTACGTGGCGCTTTCCCCATCGGCCCCGCGTCCGTTTTCAATCGCCTGTACCATCGTGAAACCAGATTTCAGTCAAAAGAGAGTTTCTCCACGATACTTGTTTCCACACGCTCGCGCGTATTGTGTCCCTTTCCCCACAGTTTTCCGCAGGTGTTTCCACACACGTCTAACGTAGTGAAACCTGATGATGTTCCTTGAAGGATGGCTTCACCACCCTGTTGTTCCGCAGAGTTCGGGCACAGGCCACTTTCCGTGTAGGCCCTGCGTAGGTTTCAGGCCACGTCTAGCTTTGGGAAACGAGATGTTAGGGGAAAGGTGCTCTCCACGAAGTGGTTCATGCAGTTGGCACAGAGGAACTCTCGTTGTGGGCCCTACCTTTGTCTTCCAACTATTCTCACTGAGTGCAAAGAGATGCAGTTACCTGAGAGATGTTTTCCCCACAGTGTTGTACCACAGAGTTGAGCGATCCGTGCCACTTCCTCACCCCCACCCCCACCCCCACCCCCACCCCCCATAGGCCCTGGGAGTTTTCGAACACTTTTAATTTCATCCAGCGAAAGCACAGGGCCGTTGAAAGAGGGCTTCACCGCCATGTGGTTTCAGAGATTCGAGGTATGGCCCTTCCCACACCGCCCCCGCATGGTTGAGGTTTTCAGACGCTCCTCACCTCGTGATACAAGGTGTTCCTGGAAAAGTGGCTTCCGCCAAGTGCAGTTTGACAAAGGGTACGGCACTGCGGGCACAGGCCCTGCATAGTTTTGCCAACACTTGCGACTTACCCCAGACGACGTGTCTGCGGAATGATGGGTTCCCCGCAGTGTCGCACCGCAGAATGGAGTCTATGGCGCTCCGCGTGTAAGCCCCGCATAGGCTTTCCAAATTGTCTCACTTGGTGAGACCAGACGCTCCTGGAAAGAATTTTCTCACGACCGTGTGGTTTCAGAGAGTTGAGTTTATGGCACTTGCCTCATCGCCTTCTCCTAGGTTTTCAAACACTTGTAACAGCGAAAGCAGAATGTGCGTTGAAAGACGGCTCCACCACAGTGCAAGCAGGTGTTGTTTCCCAGCCTTGAGGATTTGACACTGTCCACAGAGGCCCCGCCTAGCTTTTCCAACACTTCCAACTTCGTGATGCGAGACGGTAGTCGAAAAGGGGTTTGTTTCTGCAAAGTGCAGTGCGACAGAGCCTATGGCCCTATCGGCACAGGCCCTCCAGAGTTTTTCACAAAGTCTAACTTAGTGAGATGACAGGTTTGTTGGAGGATGGTTTCCCCACAGGGTTCTTTCCCAGGCTGGAGTCTGTGGCACTATGTGCCTAGGCCCCGCGTTCGTATTCACACCCTTCGAAGTTAGCGAACCGTGATGCTGGTTGCGAGAGGCTCCCTCCCGCGTATTCTCTCACTGGGTCGAGCACGTGTCACTTTCCAGATGGTTCCTGCCTGGGTGTGCATACCATGCGAGATGGTAGCGGAAAGGTGGTTTCTGCGGAGTGCAGTTGGACAGAGTCTATTATGTACTACGGCACGGTCAACACTGGACCCATAGCGATTTTTCAAAGCCTTCTAACGCAACGAAATGAGGCGAGTCTTGAAAGATGGTTCCCCGCTGTTGTTTCGCAGAGGTGAGGATTCGGCACTTTTACCGTGTAGGCCCTGCCCACGTTTTAAAAGAGTTCGCAGCGAAACCTTGATAGACTTAGTTGGGAAGACTGTGAGACCCCAGTGCTGTTTCCAGAGGCGAGGGTATGGCACTTGCCGCATAAGCCCGCCATCCGTTTTCGACACAGCAGCCTCAGTGAGACAAGATGCTAGTGGAAAGATGGCTTGCCCAGGGCGTTTCGTGCGGTGGAGTGCCTGGCACCTTGGGTGTAGGTCGGCACGGGTTTTCCAACGTGTGGCTTACCGCAACTCGGTGTTAGTTCCTCAGCTGATTCCTGCACACTTTCGTTTCTCGGGGTTGAGTGCATGGCCGTGGCGTCGTGGGCCCCGCATGGGTTTTCAAGCGCTACGTAACCTTACTGACACGAGGTGCCCGTTGAAAGATGGTTTCGCCATCTTGTTCTTTGCCAAGAGGTGAGCGTACGGCACGTTGCGGGGCGGGGGGCACAGTCCTCGCACGGCTGTTCCAACACCTCTCACCTGGGGGAACCCAGACGTTAGCCGGGAAGATGGTTTCTCCACAGCGATCTTTCAGAGTCGGGTGTGTGCCACTTTGCCCCCAGGGTTGCCGGCATTGGGTTTCAGACGCTTCAAAGTGAGTGAAACAAGACGTTACTCGAAAGACGGTGATCCCACCGTGTTGTTCCTCGGAGGGGAGTATAGGGCACCTTATGCTTCGGCCCCGCAAGGATGTTCCAGCCCTCCTAAATGAGTGGAGACTCAGGGTAGTTGAACGACGGTTTCACCACTCTGCCGTTTCACAGAGTTGAGTAGCTGGCCCGCTCCGCATACGCCCTGCAGAGTAGAGTCTTCAAACGTATTCGGCAGAGCGAAACCAGACGGGACTTGAACCAGACGGCCTCCCCACAAGTGCTGTGTCACAGAGTTCAGTATGGGGCATGTTTCCCGCTAGGCCTCGCCATAGGTTTTCAGGCACTTTTAACTTACACGAGGTGACTGTGGAAAGATGGCTTCCCGACCGCGTCCGTTGTGTTGGGTACATGGCGCTTTCCATGGAGACCCTGCATTTCCTTTCCAGCATTTCTGACTTCCGGAAACAATGTCTGAGTTGAAAGACGGTCCCTCTCCCCCTTCCTCCTCCACCCTCTCCCCCCGTCCCCCCTCCCATACACACACACACACACGCACACACACACACACACACAGTGTCGTCTCACAGAGTTGATTGACTCTACGGCACTTTCCTCAGGGGCCCCCGCATGGTTTTCAGACACGCGTCAGCCAAACCAGCTGTGAGTCGAAGGATGTGTAAGCAGCCGTGTTGCTTCCAAGAGTTGAGTACATGGCCCTTTCCGTGCAGCTGCCCCCACAGGTGCTCAAACACTTGTAACTGTGAAAGGAGACGTTAGATGAAAGACCGTCGCACTCCAAGGGTTGTCTCGCAGAGCTGAGGACAAGGCCCTTTCCGCATAGGGCCTGCGTTCGTTTTCAGACACTTCTAACCTAATGAAGCAAGTCGATCGTTGAAAGGTAGTTCCCCGGTGTCTCACAGAGTTGAGTATACGGCCCTTGCCGTGGAGCACCCGCAGGCATCTCAAACGCTCGTAACTTAGTGAACCAAGGTGCGAGTGGAAGGAGGATGGTCACCCCGCAGCGTCGATTCGCAGAGTTGAGCGTATGTGACCCTTTCCACCCTTTCCGCCCTGCCTGGTGTTTCACGAACCCTTCTGGGTTCGTGACGTCACAGACTAGTGACACGCTGGTGTCACCACCCTGGTGTGTCGCAGACTGCAGTAGATGGCGGCGCTTCCCTCCGAGTTCCTCGCACGCCTTCACAAACAGGACCAACTTGGTGAAACGAGAAGCTAGTTGAAACCATGGATTCCGCACCGTGTGGCTTGAGAGAGTTGAGTACGTGGCGCTTTCCCCATCGGCCCCGCGTCCGTTTTCAATCGCCTGTACCATCGTGAAACCAGATTTCAGTCAAAAGAGAGTTTCTCCACGATACTTGTTTCCACACGCTCGCGCGTATTGTGTCCCTTTCCCCACAGTTTTCCGCAGGTGTTTCCACACACGTCTAACGTAGTGAAACCTGATGATGTTCCTTGAAGGATGGCTTCACCACCCTGTTGTTCCGCAGAGTTCGGGCACAGGCCACTTTCCGTGTAGGCCCTGCGTAGGTTTCAGGCCACGTCTAGCTTTGGGAAACGAGATGTTAGGGGAAAGGTGCTCTCCACGAAGTGGTTCATGCAGTTGGCACAGAGGAACTCTCGTTGTGGGCCCTACCTTTGTCTTCCAACTATTCTCACTGAGTGCAAAGAGATGCAGTTACCTGAGAGATGTTTTCCCCACAGTGTTGTACCACAGAGTTGAGCGATCCGTGCCACTTCCTCACCCCCACCCCCACCCCCACCCCCACCCCCCATAGGCCCTGGGAGTTTTCGAACACTTTTAATTTCATCCAGCGAAAGCACAGGGCCGTTGAAAGAGGGCTTCACCGCCATGTGGTTTCAGAGATTCGAGGTATGGCCCTTCCCACACACGCCCCCGCATGGTTGAGGTTTTCAGACGCTCCTCACCTCGTGATACAAGGTGTTCCTGGAAAAGTGGCTTCCGCCAAGTGCAGTTTGACAAAGGGTACGGCACTGCGGGCACAGGCCCTGCATAGTTTTGCCAACACTTGCGACTTACCCCAGACGACGTGTCTGCGGAATGATGGGTTCCCCGCAGTGTCGCACCGCAGAATGGAGTCTATGGCGCTCCGCGTGTAAGCCCCGCATAGGCTTTCCAAATTGTCTCACTTGGTGAGACCAGACGCTCCTGGAAAGAATTTTCTCACGACCGTGTGGTTTCAGAGAGTTGAGTTTATGGCACTTGCCTCATCGCCTTCTCCTAGGTTTTCAAACACTTGTAACAGCGAAAGCAGAATGTGCGTTGAAAGACGGCTCCACCACAGTGCAAGCAGGTGTTGTTTCCCAGCCTTGAGGATTTGACACTGTCCACAGAGGCCCCGCCTAGCTTTTCCAACACTTCCAACTTCGTGATGCGAGACGGTAGTCGAAAAGGGGTTTGTTTCTGCAAAGTGCAGTGCGACAGAGCCTATGGCCCTATCGGCACAGGCCCTCCAGAGTTTTTCACAAAGTCTAACTTAGTGAGATGACAGGTTTGTTGGAGGATGGTTTCCCCACAGGGTTCTTTCCCAGGCTGGAGTCTGTGGCACTATGTGCCTAGGCCCCGCGTTCGTATTCACACCCTTCGAAGTTAGCGAACCGTGATGCTGGTTGCGAGAGGCTCCCTCCCGCGTATTCTCTCACTGGGTCGAGCACGTGTCACTTTCCAGATGGTTCCTGCCTGGGTGTGCATACCATGCGAGATGGTAGCGGAAAGGTGGTTTCTGCGGAGTGCAGTTGGACAGAGTCTATTATGTACTACGGCACGGTCAACACTGGACCCATAGCGATTTTTCAAAGCCTTCTAACGCAACGAAATGAGGCGAGTCTTGAAAGATGGTTCCCCGCTGTTGTTTCGCAGAGGTGAGGATTCGGCACTTTTACCGTGTAGGCCCTGCCCACGTTTTAAAAGAGTTCGCAGCGAAACCTTGATAGACTTAGTTGGGAAGACTGTGAGACCCCAGTGCTGTTTCCAGAGGCGAGGGTATGGCACTTGCCGCATAAGCCCGCCATCCGTTTTCGACACAGCAGCCTCAGTGAGACAAGATGCTAGTGGAAAGATGGCTTGCCCAGGGCGTTTCGTGCGGTGGAGTGCCTGGCACCTTGGGTGTAGGTCGGCACGGGTTTTCCAACGTGTGGCTTACCGCAACTCGGTGTTAGTTCCTCAGCTGATTCCTGCACACTTTCGTTTCTCGGGGTTGAGTGCATGGCCGTGGCGTCGTGGGCCCCGCATGGGTTTTCAAGCGCTACGTAACCTTACTGACACGAGGTGCCCGTTGAAAGATGGTTTCGCCATCTTGTTCTTTGCCAAGAGGTGAGCGTACGGCACGTTGCGGGGCGGGGGGCACAGTCCTCGCACGGCTGTTCCAACACCTCTCACCTGGGGGAACCCAGACGTTAGCCGGGAAGATGGTTTCTCCACAGCGATCTTTCAGAGTCGGGTGTGTGCCACTTTGCCCCCAGGGTTGCCGGCATTGGGTTTCAGACGCTTCAAAGTGAGTGAAACAAGACGTTACTCGAAAGACGGTGATCCCACCGTGTTGTTCCTCGGAGGGGAGTATAGGGCACCTTATGCTTCGGCCCCGCAAGGATGTTCCAGCCCTCCTAAATGAGTGGAGACTCAGGGTAGTTGAACGACGGTTTCACCACTCTGCCGTTTCACAGAGTTGAGTAGCTGGCCCGCTCCGCATACGCCCTGCAGAGTAGAGTCTTCAAACGTATTCGGCAGAGCGAAACCAGACGGGACTTGAACCAGACGGCCTCCCCACAAGTGCTGTGTCACAGAGTTCAGTATGGGGCATGTTTCCCGCTAGGCCTCGCCATAGGTTTTCAGGCACTTTTAACTTACACGAGGTGACTGTGGAAAGATGGCTTCCCGACCGCGTCCGTTGTGTTGGGTACATGGCGCTTTCCATGGAGACCCTGCATTTCCTTTCCAGCATTTCTGACTTCCGGAAACAATGTCTGAGTTGAAAGACGGTCCCTCTCCCCCTTCCTCCTCCACCCTCTCCCCCCGTCCCCCCTCCCATACACACACACACACACGCACACACACACACACACACAGTGTCGTCTCACAGAGTTGATTGACTCTACGGCACTTTCCTCAGGGGCCCCCGCATGGTTTTCAGACACGCGTCAGCCAAACCAGCTGTGAGTCGAAGGATGTGTAAGCAGCCGTGTTGCTTCCAAGAGTTGAGTACATGGCCCTTTCCGTGCAGCTGCCCCCACAGGTGCTCAAACACTTGTAACTGTGAAAGGAGACGTTAGATGAAAGACCGTCGCACTCCAAGGGTTGTCTCGCAGAGCTGAGGACAAGGCCCTTTCCGCATAGGGCCTGCGTTCGTTTTCAGACACTTCTAACCTAATGAAGCAAGTCGATCGTTGAAAGGTAGTTCCCCGGTGTCTCACAGAGTTGAGTATACGGCCCTTGCCGTGGAGCACCCGCAGGCATCTCAAACGCTCGTAACTTAGTGAACCAAGGTGCGAGTGGAAGGAGGATGGTCACCCCGCAGCGTCGATTCGCAGAGTTGAGCGTATGTGACCCTTTCCACCCTTTCCGCCCTGCCTGGTGTTTCACGAACCCTTCTGGGTTCGTGACGTCACAGACTAGTGACACGCTGGTGTCACCACCCTGGTGTGTCGCAGACTGCAGTAGATGGCGGCGCTTCCCTCCGAGTTCCTCGCACGCCTTCACAAACAGGACCAACTTGGTGAAACGAGAAGCTAGTTGAAACCATGGATTCCGCACCGTGTGGCTTGAGAGAGTTGAGTACGTGGCGCTTTCCCCATCGGCCCCGCGTCCGTTTTCAATCGCCTGTACCATCGTGAAACCAGATTTCAGTCAAAAGAGAGTTTCTCCACGATACTTGTTTCCACACGCTCGCGCGTATTGTGTCCCTTTCCCCACAGTTTTCCGCAGGTGTTTCCACACACGTCTAACGTAGTGAAACCTGATGATGTTCCTTGAAGGATGGCTTCACCACCCTGTTGTTCCGCAGAGTTCGGGCACAGGCCACTTTCCGTGTAGGCCCTGCGTAGGTTTCAGGCCACGTCTAGCTTTGGGAAACGAGATGTTAGGGGAAAGGTGCTCTCCACGAAGTGGTTCATGCAGTTGGCACAGAGGAACTCTCGTTGTGGGCCCTACCTTTGTCTTCCAACTATTCTCACTGAGTGCAAAGAGATGCAGTTACCTGAGAGATGTTTTCCCCACAGTGTTGTACCACAGAGTTGAGCGATCCGTGCCACTTCCTCACCCCCACCCCCACCCCCACCCCCACCCCCCATAGGCCCTGGGAGTTTTCGAACACTTTTAATTTCATCCAGCGAAAGCACAGGGCCGTTGAAAGAGGGCTTCACCGCCATGTGGTTTCAGAGATTCGAGGTATGGCCCTTCCCACACACGCCCCCGCATGGTTGAGGTTTTCAGACGCTCCTCACCTCGTGATACAAGGTGTTCCTGGAAAAGTGGCTTCCGCCAAGTGCAGTTTGACAAAGGGTACGGCACTGCGGGCACAGGCCCTGCATAGTTTTGCCAACACTTGCGACTTACCCCAGACGACGTGTCTGCGGAATGATGGGTTCCCCGCAGTGTCGCACCGCAGAATGGAGTCTATGGCGCTCCGCGTGTAAGCCCCGCATAGGCTTTCCAAATTGTCTCACTTGGTGAGACCAGACGCTCCTGGAAAGAATTTTCTCACGACCGTGTGGTTTCAGAGAGTTGAGTTTATGGCACTTGCCTCATCGCCTTCTCCTAGGTTTTCAAACACTTGTAACAGCGAAAGCAGAATGTGCGTTGAAAGACGGCTCCACCACAGTGCAAGCAGGTGTTGTTTCCCAGCCTTGAGGATTTGACACTGTCCACAGAGGCCCCGCCTAGCTTTTCCAACACTTCCAACTTCGTGATGCGAGACGGTAGTCGAAAAGGGGTTTGTTTCTGCAAAGTGCAGTGCGACAGAGCCTATGGCCCTATCGGCACAGGCCCTCCAGAGTTTTTCACAAAGTCTAACTTAGTGAGATGACAGGTTTGTTGGAGGATGGTTTCCCCACAGGGTTCTTTCCCAGGCTGGAGTCTGTGGCACTATGTGCCTAGGCCCCGCGTTCGTATTCACACCCTTCGAAGTTAGCGAACCGTGATGCTGGTTGCGAGAGGCTCCCTCCCGCGTATTCTCTCACTGGGTCGAGCACGTGTCACTTTCCAGATGGTTCCTGCCTGGGTGTGCATACCATGCGAGATGGTAGCGGAAAGGTGGTTTCTGCGGAGTGCAGTTGGACAGAGTCTATTATGTACTACGGCACGGTCAACACTGGACCCATAGCGATTTTTCAAAGCCTTCTAACGCAACGAAATGAGGCGAGTCTTGAAAGATGGTTCCCCGCTGTTGTTTCGCAGAGGTGAGGATTCGGCACTTTTACCGTGTAGGCCCTGCCCACGTTTTAAAAGAGTTCGCAGCGAAACCTTGATAGACTTAGTTGGGAAGACTGTGAGACCCCAGTGCTGTTTCCAGAGGCGAGGGTATGGCACTTGCCGCATAAGCCCGCCATCCGTTTTCGACACAGCAGCCTCAGTGAGACAAGATGCTAGTGGAAAGATGGCTTGCCCAGGGCGTTTCGTGCGGTGGAGTGCCTGGCACCTTGGGTGTAGGTCGGCACGGGTTTTCCAACGTGTGGCTTACCGCAACTCGGTGTTAGTTCCTCAGCTGATTCCTGCACACTTTCGTTTCTCGGGGTTGAGTGCATGGCCGTGGCGTCGTGGGCCCCGCATGGGTTTTCAAGCGCTACGTAACCTTACTGACACGAGGTGCCCGTTGAAAGATGGTTTCGCCATCTTGTTCTTTGCCAAGAGGTGAGCGTACGGCACGTTGCGGGGCGGGGGGCACAGTCCTCGCACGGCTGTTCCAACACCTCTCACCTGGGGGAACCCAGACGTTAGCCGGGAAGATGGTTTCTCCACAGCGATCTTTCAGAGTCGGGTGTGTGCCACTTTGCCCCCAGGGTTGCCGGCATTGGGTTTCAGACGCTTCAAAGTGAGTGAAACAAGACGTTACTCGAAAGACGGTGATCCCACCGTGTTGTTCCTCGGAGGGGAGTATAGGGCACCTTATGCTTCGGCCCCGCAAGGATGTTCCAGCCCTCCTAAATGAGTGGAGACTCAGGGTAGTTGAACGACGGTTTCACCACTCTGCCGTTTCACAGAGTTGAGTAGCTGGCCCGCTCCGCATACGCCCTGCAGAGTAGAGTCTTCAAACGTATTCGGCAGAGCGAAACCAGACGGGACTTGAACCAGACGGCCTCCCCACAAGTGCTGTGTCACAGAGTTCAGTATGGGGCATGTTTCCCGCTAGGCCTCGCCATAGGTTTTCAGGCACTTTTAACTTACACGAGGTGACTGTGGAAAGATGGCTTCCCGACCGCGTCCGTTGTGTTGGGTACATGGCGCTTTCCATGGAGACCCTGCATTTCCTTTCCAGCATTTCTGACTTCCGGAAACAATGTCTGAGTTGAAAGACGGTCCCTCTCCCCCTTCCTCCTCCACCCTCTCCCCCCGTCCCCCCTCCCATACACACACACACACACGCACACACACACACACACACAGTGTCGTCTCACAGAGTTGATTGACTCTACGGCACTTTCCTCAGGGGCCCCCGCATGGTTTTCAGACACGCGTCAGCCAAACCAGCTGTGAGTCGAAGGATGTGTAAGCAGCCGTGTTGCTTCCAAGAGTTGAGTACATGGCCCTTTCCGTGCAGCTGCCCCCACAGGTGCTCAAACACTTGTAACTGTGAAAGGAGACGTTAGATGAAAGACCGTCGCACTCCAAGGGTTGTCTCGCAGAGCTGAGGACAAGGCCCTTTCCGCATAGGGCCTGCGTTCGTTTTCAGACACTTCTAACCTAATGAAGCAAGTCGATCGTTGAAAGGTAGTTCCCCGGTGTCTCACAGAGTTGAGTATACGGCCCTTGCCGTGGAGCACCCGCAGGCATCTCAAACGCTCGTAACTTAGTGAACCAAGGTGCGAGTGGAAGGAGGATGGTCACCCCGCAGCGTCGATTCGCAGAGTTGAGCGTATGTGACCCTTTCCACCCTTTCCGCCCTGCCTGGTGTTTCACGAACCCTTCTGGGTTCGTGACGTCACAGACTAGTGACACGCTGGTGTCACCACCCTGGTGTGTCGCAGACTGCAGTAGATGGCGGCGCTTCCCTCCGAGTTCCTCGCACGCCTTCACAAACAGGACCAACTTGGTGAAACGAGAAGCTAGTTGAAACCATGGATTCCGCACCGTGTGGCTTGAGAGAGTTGAGTACGTGGCGCTTTCCCCATCGGCCCCGCGTCCGTTTTCAATCGCCTGTACCATCGTGAAACCAGATTTCAGTCAAAAGAGAGTTTCTCCACGATACTTGTTTCCACACGCTCGCGCGTATTGTGTCCCTTTCCCCACAGTTTTCCGCAGGTGTTTCCACACACGTCTAACGTAGTGAAACCTGATGATGTTCCTTGAAGGATGGCTTCACCACCCTGTTGTTCCGCAGAGTTCGGGCACAGGCCACTTTCCGTGTAGGCCCTGCGTAGGTTTCAGGCCACGTCTAGCTTTGGGAAACGAGATGTTAGGGGAAAGGTGCTCTCCACGAAGTGGTTCATGCAGTTGGCACAGAGGAACTCTCGTTGTGGGCCCTACCTTTGTCTTCCAACTATTCTCACTGAGTGCAAAGAGATGCAGTTACCTGAGAGATGTTTTCCCCACAGTGTTGTACCACAGAGTTGAGCGATCCGTGCCACTTCCTCACCCCCACCCCCACCCCCACCCCCACCCCCACCCCCCATAGGCCCTGGGAGTTTTCGAACACTTTTAATTTCATCCAGCGAAAGCACAGGGCCGTTGAAAGAGGGCTTCACCGCCATGTGGTTTCAGAGATTCGAGGTATGGCCCTTCCCACACACGCCCCCGCATGGTTGAGGTTTTCAGACGCTCCTCACCTCGTGATACAAGGTGTTCCTGGAAAAGTGGCTTCCGCCAAGTGCAGTTTGACAAAGGGTACGGCACTGCGGGCACAGGCCCTGCATAGTTTTGCCAACACTTGCGACTTACCCCAGACGACGTGTCTGCGGAATGATGGGTTCCCCGCAGTGTCGCACCGCAGAATGGAGTCTATGGCGCTCCGCGTGTAAGCCCCGCATAGGCTTTCCAAATTGTCTCACTTGGTGAGACCAGACGCTCCTGGAAAGAATTTTCTCACGACCGTGTGGTTTCAGAGAGTTGAGTTTATGGCACTTGCCTCATCGCCTTCTCCTAGGTTTTCAAACACTTGTAACAGCGAAAGCAGAATGTGCGTTGAAAGACGGCTCCACCACAGTGCAAGCAGGTGTTGTTTCCCAGCCTTGAGGATTTGACACTGTCCACAGAGGCCCCGCCTAGCTTTTCCAACACTTCCAACTTCGTGATGCGAGACGGTAGTCGAAAAGGGGTTTGTTTCTGCAAAGTGCAGTGCGACAGAGCCTATGGCCCTATCGGCACAGGCCCTCCAGAGTTTTTCACAAAGTCTAACTTAGTGAGATGACAGGTTTGTTGGAGGATGGTTTCCCCACAGGGTTCTTTCCCAGGCTGGAGTCTGTGGCACTATGTGCCTAGGCCCCGCGTTCGTATTCACACCCTTCGAAGTTAGCGAACCGTGATGCTGGTTGCGAGAGGCTCCCTCCCGCGTATTCTCTCACTGGGTCGAGCACGTGTCACTTTCCAGATGGTTCCTGCCTGGGTGTGCATACCATGCGAGATGGTAGCGGAAAGGTGGTTTCTGCGGAGTGCAGTTGGACAGAGTCTATTATGTACTACGGCACGGTCAACACTGGACCCATAGCGATTTTTCAAAGCCTTCTAACGCAACGAAATGAGGCGAGTCTTGAAAGATGGTTCCCCGCTGTTGTTTCGCAGAGGTGAGGATTCGGCACTTTTACCGTGTAGGCCCTGCCCACGTTTTAAAAGAGTTCGCAGCGAAACCTTGATAGACTTAGTTGGGAAGACTGTGAGACCCCAGTGCTGTTTCCAGAGGCGAGGGTATGGCACTTGCCGCATAACGCCATCCGTTTTCGACACAGCAGCCTCAGTGAGACAAGATGCTAGTGGAAAGATGGCTTGCCCAGGGCGTTTCGTGCGGTGGAGTGCCTGGCACCTTGGGTGTAGGTCGGCACGGGTTTTCCAACGTGTGGCTTACCGCAACTCGGTGTTAGTTCCTCAGCTGATTCCTGCACACTTTCGTTTCTCGGGGTTGAGTGCATGGCCGTGGCGTCGTGGGCCCCGCATGGGTTTTCAAGCGCTACGTAACCTTACTGACACGAGGTGCCCGTTGAAAGATGGTTTCGCCATCTTGTTCTTTGCCAAGAGGTGAGCGTACGGCACGTTGCGGGGCGGGGGGCACAGTCCTCGCACGGCTGTTCCAACACCTCTCACCTGGGGGAACCCAGACGTTAGCCGGGAAGATGGTTTCTCCACAGCGATCTTTCAGAGTCGGGTGTGTGCCACTTTGCCCCCAGGGTTGCCGGCATTGGGTTTCAGACGCTTCAAAGTGAGTGAAACAAGACGTTACTCGAAAGACGGTGATCCCACCGTGTTGTTCCTCGGAGGGGAGTATAGGGCACCTTATGCTTCGGCCCCGCAAGGATGTTCCAGCCCTCCTAAATGAGTGGAGACTCAGGGTAGTTGAACGACGGTTTCACCACTCTGCCGTTTCACAGAGTTGAGTAGCTGGCCCGCTCCGCATACGCCCTGCAGAGTAGAGTCTTCAAACGTATTCGGCAGAGCGAAACCAGACGGGACTTGAACCAGACGGCCTCCCCACAAGTGCTGTGTCACAGAGTTCAGTATGGGGCATGTTTCCCGCTAGGCCTCGCCATAGGTTTTCAGGCACTTTTAACTTACACGAGGTGACTGTGGAAAGATGGCTTCCCGACCGCGTCCGTTGTGTTGGGTACATGGCGCTTTCCATGGAGACCCTGCATTTCCTTTCCAGCATTTCTGACTTCCGGAAACAATGTCTGAGTTGAAAGACGGTCCCTCTCCCCCTTCCTCCTCCACCCTCTCCCCCCGTCCCCCCTCCCATACACACACACACACACGCACACACACACACACACACAGTGTCGTCTCACAGAGTTGATTGACTCTACGGCACTTTCCTCAGGGGCCCCCGCATGGTTTTCAGACACGCGTCAGCCAAACCAGCTGTGAGTCGAAGGATGTGTAAGCAGCCGTGTTGCTTCCAAGAGTTGAGTACATGGCCCTTTCCGTGCAGCTGCCCCCACAGGTGCTCAAACACTTGTAACTGTGAAAGGAGACGTTAGATGAAAGACCGTCGCACTCCAAGGGTTGTCTCGCAGAGCTGAGGACAAGGCCCTTTCCGCATAGGGCCGCCTGCGTTCGTTTTCAGACACTTCTAACCTAATGAAGCAAGTCGATCGTTGAAAGGTAGTTCCCCGGTGTCTCACAGAGTTGAGTATACGGCCCTTGCCGTGGAGCACCCGCAGGCATCTCAAACGCTCGTAACTTAGTGAACCAAGGTGCGAGTGGAAGGAGGATGGTCACCCCGCAGCGTCGATTCGCAGAGTTGAGCGTATGTGACCCTTTCCACCCTTTCCGCCCTGCCTGGTGTTTCACGAACCCTTCTGGGTTCGTGACGTCACAGACTAGTGACACGCTGGTGTCACCACCCTGGTGTGTCGCAGACTGCAGTAGATGGCGGCGCTTCCCTCCGAGTTCCTCGCACGCCTTCACAAACAGGACCAACTTGGTGAAACGAGAAGCTAGTTGAAACCATGGATTCCGCACCGTGTGGCTTGAGAGAGTTGAGTACGTGGCGCTTTCCCCATCGGCCCCGCGTCCGTTTTCAATCGCCTGTACCATCGTGAAACCAGATTTCAGTCAAAAGAGAGTTTCTCCACGATACTTGTTTCCACACGCTCGCGCGTATTGTGTCCCTTTCCCCACAGTTTTCCGCAGGTGTTTCCACACACGTCTAACGTAGTGAAACCTGATGATGTTCCTTGAAGGATGGCTTCACCACCCTGTTGTTCCGCAGAGTTCGGGCACAGGCCACTTTCCGTGTAGGCCCTGCGTAGGTTTCAGGCCACGTCTAGCTTTGGGAAACGAGATGTTAGGGGAAAGGTGCTCTCCACGAAGTGGTTCATGCAGTTGGCACAGAGGAACTCTCGTTGTGGGCCCTACCTTTGTCTTCCAACTATTCTCACTGAGTGCAAAGAGATGCAGTTACCTGAGAGATGTTTTCCCCACAGTGTTGTACCACAGAGTTGAGCGATCCGTGCCACTTCCTCACCCCCACCCCCACCCCCACCCCCACCCCCCATAGGCCCTGGGAGTTTTCGAACACTTTTAATTTCATCCAGCGAAAGCACAGGGCCGTTGAAAGAGGGCTTCACCGCCATGTGGTTTCAGAGATTCGAGGTATGGCCCTTCCCACACACGCCCCCGCATGGTTGAGGTTTTCAGACGCTCCTCACCTCGTGATACAAGGTGTTCCTGGAAAAGTGGCTTCCGCCAAGTGCAGTTTGACAAAGGGTACGGCACTGCGGGCACAGGCCCTGCATAGTTTTGCCAACACTTGCGACTTACCCCAGACGACGTGTCTGCGGAATGATGGGTTCCCCGCAGTGTCGCACCGCAGAATGGAGTCTATGGCGCTCCGCGTGTAAGCCCCGCATAGGCTTTCCAAATTGTCTCACTTGGTGAGACCAGACGCTCCTGGAAAGAATTTTCTCACGACCGTGTGGTTTCAGAGAGTTGAGTTTATGGCACTTGCCTCATCGCCTTCTCCTAGGTTTTCAAACACTTGTAACAGCGAAAGCAGAATGTGCGTTGAAAGACGGCTCCACCACAGTGCAAGCAGGTGTTGTTTCCCAGCCTTGAGGATTTGACACTGTCCACAGAGGCCCCGCCTAGCTTTTCCAACACTTCCAACTTCGTGATGCGAGACGGTAGTCGAAAAGGGGTTTGTTTCTGCAAAGTGCAGTGCGACAGAGCCTATG